>NW_028126271.1:600000-756778 GCF_965194825.1 Balaenoptera physalus | reverse complement strand
CTTTGCCTTCCCTCAATATATTTGTGGACGAGAGTTATCATTTATAACTCTGCAGGTTTGTGAATTGCAGTGCCCTGAAGCTCCATTTTACAAGTCGCTTTTTTGGGAGCTGGCCGCAAAAGCGCAGGATGGCTTCAGGCCCTGTTCTGGTTCCGGGGGGCAGGCTGAGCCTGTGGTTAATTCTTCTTCCTAATGGGAAAATAGAGTGACCTGTGCCTGTCCCAACACCAAGAGCTAGTCTCTCATTGGTTCCCCGTCTTCCCGTTCATCCTCAGGACAAATTGCAACCTGTACGGAACAGGAGGTTAAAGGTGCTGATGCTCCAAGTAGGGAGATTGCTAGTAAAGTGGCTGGAATGGCGAACCCGAGCACAAGGAGATGAGAAATGAGGTGCGTTTTAGAAACCTTTCCCCATCACACGGTGTACCATCTTCTGGGTTTCTCATGCATGTTTTCGATGTAGGAAGATGCCCTTGAACCTGGAGATTTGGGACCCATGCGATGGGTAGCACGCAGTATTACTTTAAAGGGTCTGCGTTTGCTCACCCAACCTCACCAAACCTCTCAGCCCCAAGAGTGTCCACCCTTATGTCTCATCCAGCTGTGGGTCTAGATATGGTCAATCCAGGTTGCATCACAGCCCCTGAACGAATTGTGTAAGAATTTCTCTCTCTTTCCCTGTCTTTGTTTCATGGGTTTTTAAAAGTAATTTATTTTTATAATGGGGTTTAGCTGCTTTTCAGGGCTGTGTTTATGCCGCTTTACACCCACTTGACACACTAACAGAGAGATATCAATACATAGGTTTTAAGATTATTACTAGTCAGATATATTCTTGTGCGGTGAATCGGGCGTGTTGAGTCCAGTTCTCTGAGCAAGGAGTAGGTCTTGTCTATTACATATTGGGTTTATGGAACGGTATCTGAGCTAATTTGAAACTCTTGTTTTATGTATCACCCCACCTCACCTTTCCCGTTAAGCAGCCATAGTGTGTTTTCTGCATGTGTGACTCTGTTCTGTTTTGTAATTCAGTTCAAGTGTAACGGTTTTTACATTCCCTCTATAAGTGACACCTTATGAGAAGTGTCCTTTTCTGTGTGACTTATTTCACTTAGAATCGTCTTACCTAAATCCACTCATCATGCTGCTACTAGCCTTATGACATTGATTTCATAGCTGAGTGATATTCCATTGTACATAAGGACAACAACTTTTTATCCATTTTTCGCTTTCCTGGGATATTTAAGGTGGAATGAAGTGGAGGTCCTTGTCAACAGAGCAGCCCTAAACTTTGGGGTGCTTGTGTCTTGCTGATTTTCAATTTTCCCACTTTATCCCCCCATGCCTGGAAGTGCCCTATGCTCTCTAAGCTGTGTTTTTTAGATGTTTCAGGACACACCGTACACTTCTCCAGAGTGGCTGTTGGCAATTTACATCCCGCCCATCAGTGTAGCAAGGCTCCCATTTCTCCATGGCCTGTCTTGCATTTCTGGTTTTGACACTTTTTTCAGCATGGCCCTTTTGACCGATGGGAAGCGAGACTTCTTTGTAGCGCTGATTTGCCTTTCCAGGTTGCTTGGTTGGCCAAAAAGGGCGTATGCGTTTTTTCTTGAATATATTCAGTAAAAAACGCGTAAGCCCTTTTTGGACAAGGGCATCATTGTCTACGTTTTGCCGCTTTTCATGTGCTTTAAAGGCGATTCGAATCTACCTCCTGAAATCTGTTCCCTGCAATTCTGCCTTGATTTCAAATCCTCTTCTTTGCCTTCCCTCCATATATTTGTGGACGAGAGTTATCATTTATAACTCTGCAGTTTTGTGAATTGCAGTGCCCTGACGCTCCATTTTACAAGTCGCTTTTTGGGAGCTGGCCGCAAAAGCGCAGGATGGCTTCAGGCCCTGTTCTGGTTCCGGGGGGCAGGCTGAGCCTGTGGTTAATTCTTCTTCCTGATGGGAAAATAGAGTGACCTGTGCCTGTCCCAACACCAAGATCTAGTCTCTCATTGGTTCCCCGTCTTCCCGTTCATCCTCAGGACAAATTGCAACCTGTACGGAACAGGAGGTTAAAGGTGCTGAGGCTCCAAGTAGGGAGATTGCTAGTAAAGTGGCTGGAATGGCGAACCCGAGCACAAGGAGATGAGAAATGAGGTGCGTTTTAGAAACCTTTCCCCATCACACGGTGTACCATCTTCTGGGTTTCTCATGCATGTTTTCGATGTAGGAAGATGCCCTTGAACCTGGAGATTTGGGACCCATGCGATGGGTAGCACGCAGTATTACTTTAAAGGGTCTGCGTTTGCTCACCCAACCTCACCAAACCTCTCAGCCCCAAGAGTGTCCACCCTTATGTCTCATCCAGCTGTGGGTCTAGATATGGTCAATCCAGGTTGCATCACTGCCCCTGAACGAATTGTGTAAGAATTTCTCTCTCTTTCCCTGTCTTTGTTTCATGGTTTTTAAAAGTAATTTATTTTTATAATGGGGTTTAGCTGCTTTTCACGGCTGTGTTTATGCCGCTTTACACCCACTTGACACACTAACAGAGAGATATCAATACATAGGTTTTAAGATTATTACTAGTCAGATATATTCTTGTGCGGTGAATCGGGCGTGTTGAGTCCAGTTCTCTGAGCAAGGAGTAGGTCTTGTCTATTACATATTGGGTTTATGGAACGGTATCTGAGCTAATTTGAAACTCTTGTTTTATGTATCACCCCACCTCACCTTTCCCGTTAAGCAGCCATAGTGTGTTTTCTGCATGTGTGACTCTGTTCTGTTTTGTAATTCAGTTCAAGTGTAACGGTTTTTACATTCCCTCTATAAGTGACACCTTATGAGAAGTGTCCTTTTCTGTGTGACTTATTTCACTTAGAATCGTCTTACCTAAATCCACTCATCATGCTGCTACTAGCCTTATGACATTGATTTCATGGCTGAGTGATATTCCATTGTACATAAGGACAAGAACTTTTTATCCATTTTTCGCTTTCCTGGGATATTTAAGGTGGAATGAAGTGGAGGTCCTTGTCAACAGAGCAGCCCTAAACTTTGGGGTGCTTGTGTCTTGCTGATTTTCAATTTTCCCACTTTATCCCCCCATGCCTGGAAGTGCCCTATGCTCTCTAAGCTGTGTTTTTTAGATGTTTCAGGACACACCGTACACTTCTCCAGAGTGGCTGTTGGCAATTTACATCCCGCCCATCAGTGTAGCAAGGCTCCCATTTCTCCATGGCCTGTCCTGCATTTCTGGTTTTGACACTTTTTTCAGCATGGCCCTTTTGACCGATGGGAAGCGAGACTTCTTAGTAGCGCTGATTTGCCTTTCCAGGTTGCTTGGTTGGCCAAAAAGGGCGTATGCGTTTTTTCCTGAATATATTCAGGAAAAAACGCATACGCCCTTTTTGGCCAAGGGCATCATTGTCAACGTTTTGCCGCTTTTCATGTGCTTTAAAGGCGATTCGAATCTACCTCCTGAAATCTGTTTCCTGCAATTCTGCCTTGATTTCAAATCCTCTTCTTTGCCTTCCCTCAATATATTTGTGGACGAGAGTTATCATTTATAACTCTGCAGGTTTGTGAATTGCAGTGCCCTGAAGCTCCATTTTACAAGTCGCTTTTTTGGGAGCTGGCCGCAAAAGCGCAGGATGGCTTCAGGCCCTGTTCTGGTTCCGGGGGGCAGGCTGAGCCTGTGGTTAATTCTTCTTCCTAATGGGAAAATAGAGTGACCTGTGCCTGTCCCAACACCAAGAGCTAGTCTCTCATTGGTTCCCCGTCTTCCCGTTCATCCTCAGGACAAATTGCAACCTGTACGGAACAGGAGGTTAAAGGTGCTGATGCTCCAAGTAGGGAGATTGCTAGTAAAGTGGCTGGAATGGCGAACCCGAGCACAAGGAGATGAGAAATGAGGTGCGTTTTAGAAACCTTTCCCCATCACACGGTGTACCATCTTCTGGGTTTCTCATGCATGTTTTCGATGTAGGAAGATGCCCTTGAACCTGGAGATTTGGGACCCATGCGATGGGTAGCACGCAGTATTACTTTAAAGGGTCTGCGTTTGCTCACCCAACCTCACCAAACCTCTCAGCCCCAAGAGTGTCCACCCTTATGTCTCATCCAGCTGTGGGTCTAGATATGGTCAATCCAGGTTGCATCACAGCCCCTGAACGAATTGTGTAAGAATTTCTCTCTCTTTCCCTGTCTTTGTTTCATGGGTTTTTAAAGTAATTTATTTTTATAATGGGGTTTAGCTGCTTTTCAGGGCTGTGTTTATGCCGCTTTACACCCACTTGACACACTAACAGAGAGATATCAATACATAGGTTTTAAGATTATTACTAGTCAGATATATTCTTGTGCGGTGAATCGGGCGTGTTGAGTCCAGTTCTCTGAGCAAGGAGTAGGTCTTGTCTATTACATATTGGGTTTATGGAACGGTATCTGAGCTAATTTGAAACTCTTGTTTTATGTATCACCCCACCTCACCTTTCCCGTTAAGCAGCCATAGTGTGTTTTCTGCATGTGTGACTCTGTTCTGTTTTGTAATTCAGTTCAAGTGTAACGGTTTTTACATTCCCTCTATAAGTGACACCTTATGAGAAGTGTCCTTTTCTGTGTGACTTATTTCACTTAGAATCGTCTTACCTAAATCCACTCATCATGCTTCTACTAGCCTTATGACATTGATTTCATGGCTGAGTGATATTCCATTGTACATAAGGACAACAACTTTTTATCCATTTTTCGCTTTCCTGGGATATTTAAGGTGGAATGAAGTGGAGGTCCTTGTCAACAGAGCAGCCCTAAACTTTGGGGTGCTTGTGTCTTGCTGATTTTCAATTTTCCCACTTTATCCCCCCATGCCTGGAAGTGCCCTATGCTCTCTAAGCTGTGTTTTTTAGATGTTTCAGGACACACCGTACACTTCTCCAGAGTGGCTGTTGGCAATTTACATCCCGCCCATCAGTGTAGCAAGGCTCCCATTTCTCCATGGCCTGTCTTGCATTTCTGGTTTTGACACTTTTTTCAGCATGGCCCTTTTGACCGATGGGAAGCGAGACTTCTTTGTAGCGCTGATTTGCCTTTCCAGGTTGCTTGGTTGGCCAAAAAGGGCGTATGCGTTTTTTCTTGAATATATTCAGTAAAAAACGCGTAAGCCCTTTTTGGACAAGGGCATCATTGTCTACGTTTTGCCGCTTTTCATGTGCTTTAAAGGCGATTCGAATCTACCTCCTGAAATCTGTTCCCTGCAATTCTGCCTTGATTTCAAATCCTCTTCTTTGCCTTCCCTCCATATATTTGTGGACGAGAGTTATCATTTATAACTCTGCAGTTTTGTGAATTGCAGTGCCCTGACGCTCCATTTTACAAGTCGCTTTTTTGGGAGCTGGCCGCAAAAGCGCAGGATGGCTTCAGGCCCTGTTCTGGTTCCGGGGGGCAGGCTGAGCCTGTGGTTAATTCTTCTTCCTGATGGGAAAATAGAGTGACCTGTGCCTGTCCCAACACCAAGATCTAGTCTCTCATTGGTTCCCCGTCTTCCCGTTCATCCTCAGGACAAATTGCAACCTGTACGGAACAGGAGGTTAAAGGTGCTGAGGCTCCAAGTAGGGAGATTGCTAGTAAAGTGGCTGGAATGGCGAACCCGAGCACAAGGAGATGAGAAATGAGGTGCGTTTTAGAAACCTTTCCCCATCACACGGTGTACCATCTTCTGGGTTTCTCATGCATGTTTTCGATGTAGGAAGATGCCCTTGAACCTGGAGATTTGGGACCCATGCGATGGGTAGCACGCAGTATTACTTTAAAGGGTCTGCGTTTGCTCACCCAACCTCACCAAACCTCTCAGCCCCAAGAGTGTCCACCCTTATGTCTCATCCAGCTGTGGGTCTAGATATGGTCAATCCAGGTTGCATCACAGCCCCTGAACGAATTGTGTAAGAATTTCTCTCTCTTTCCCTGTCTTTGTTTCATGGGTTTTTAAAAGTAATTTATTTTTATAATGGGGTTTAGCTGCATTTCACGGCTGTGTTTATGCCGCTTTACACCCACTTGACACACTAACAGAGAGATATCAATACATAGGTTTTAAGATTATTACTAGTCAGATATATTCTTGTGCGGTGAATCGGGCATGTTGAGTCCAGTTCTCTGAGCAAGGAGTAGGTCTTGTCTATTACATATTGGGTTTATGGAACGGTATCTGAGCTAATTTGAAACTCTTGTTTTATGTATCACCCCACCTCACCTTTCCCGTTAAGCAGCCATAGTGAGTTTTCTGCATGTGTGACTCTGTTCTGTTTTGTAATTCAGTTCAAGTGTAACGGTTTTTACATTCCCTCTATAAGTGACACCTTATGAGAAGTGTCCTTTTCTGTGTGACTTATTTCACTTAGAATCGTCTTACCTAAATCCACTCATCATGCTGCTACTAGCCTTATGACATTGATTTCATGGCTGAGTGTTATTCCATTGTACATAAGGACCACAACTTTTTGATCCATTTTTCGCTTTCCTGGGATATTTAAGGTGGAATGAAGTGGAGGTCCTTGTCAACAGAGCAGCCCTAAACTTTGGGGTGCTTGTGTCTTGCTGATTTTCAATTTTCCCACTTTATCCCCCCATGCGTGGAAGTGCCCTATGCTCTCTAAGCTGTGTTTTTTAGATGTTTCAGGACACACCGTACACTTCTCCAGAGTGGCTGTTGGCAATTTACATCCCGCCCATCAGTGTAGCAAGGCTCCCATTTCTCCATGGCCTGTCCTGCATTTCTGGTTTTGACACTTTTTTCAGCATGGCCCTTTTGACCAATGGGAAGCGAGACTTCTTTGTAGCGCTGATTTGCCTTTCCAGGTTGCTTGGTTGGCCAAAAAGGGCGTATGCGTTTTTTCCTGAATATATTCAGGAAAAAACGCATACGCCCTTTTTGGCCAAGGGCATCATTGTCAACGTTTTGCCGCTTTTCATGTGCTTTAAAGGCGATTCGAATCTACCTCCTGAAATCTGTCTCCTGCAATTCTGCCTTGATTTCAAATCCTCTTCTTTGCCTTCCCTCAATATATTTGTGGACGAGTGTTATCATTTATAACTCTGCAGGTCTGTGAATTGCAGTGCCCTGAAGCTCCATTTTACAAGTCGCTTTTTTGGGAGCTGGCCGCAAAAGCGCAGGATGGCTTCAGGCCCTGTTTTGGTTCCGGGGGGCAGGCTGAGCCTGTGGTTAATTCTTCTTCCTGATGGGAAAATAGAGTGACCTGTGCCTGTCCCAACACCAAGATCTAGTCTCTCATTGGTTCCCCGTCTTCCCGTTCATCCTCAGGACAAATTGCAACCTGTACGGAACAGGAGGTTAAAGGTGCTGAGGCTCCAAGTAGGGAGATTGCTAGTAAAGTGGCTGGAATGGCGAACCCGAGCACAAGGAGATGAGAAATGAGGTGCGTTTTAGAAACCTTTCCCCATCACACGGTGTACCATCTTCTGGGTTTCTCATGCATGTTTTCGATGTAGGAAGATGCCCTTGAACCTGGAGATTTGGGACCCATGCGATGGGTAGCACGCAGTATTACTTTAAAGGGTCTGCGTTTGCTCACCCAACCTCACCAAACCTCTCAGCCCCAAGAGTGTCCACCCTTATGTCTCATCCAGCTGTGGGTCTAGATATGGTCAATCCAGGTTGCATCACTGCCCCTGAACGAATTGTGTAAGAATTTCTCTCTCTTTCCCTGTCTTTGTTTCATGGGTTTTTAAAAGTAATTTATTTTTATAATGGGGTTTAGCTGCTTTTCACGGCTGTGTTTATGCCGCTTTACACCCACTTGACACACTAACAGAGAGATATCAATACATAGGTTTTAAGATTATTACTAGTCAGATATATTCTTGTGCGGTGAATCGGGCGTGTTGAGTCCAGTTCTCTGAGCAAGGAGTAGGTCTTGTCTATTACATATTGGGTTTATGGAACGGTATCTGAGCTAATTTGAAACTCTTGTTTTATGTATCACCCCACCTCACCTTTCCCGTTAAGCAGCCATAGTGTGTTTTCTGCATGTGTGACTCTGTTCTGTTTTGTAATTCAGTTCAAGTGTAACGGTTTTTACATTCCCTCTATAAGTGACACCTTATGAGAAGTGTCCTTTTCTGTGTGACTTATTTCACTTAGAATCGTCTTACCTAAATCCACTCATCATGCTGCTACTAGCCTTATGACATTGATTTCATGGCTGAGTGATATTCCATTGTACATAAGGACAAGAACTTTTTATCCATTTTTCGCTTTCCTGGGATATTTAAGGTGGAATGAAGTGGAGGTCCTTGTCAACAGAGCAGCCCTAAACTTTGGGGTGCTTGTGTCTTGCTGATTTTCAATTTTCCCACTTTATCCCCCCATGCCTGGAAGTGCCCTATGCTCTCTAAGCTGTGTTTTTTAGATGTTTCAGGACACACCGTACACTTCTCCAGAGTGGCTGTTGGCAATTTACATCCCGCCCATCAGTGTAGCAAGGCTCCCATTTCTCCATGGCCTGTCCTGCATTTCTGGTTTTGACACTTTTTTCAGCATGGCCCTTTTGACCGATGGGAAGCGAGACTTCTTAGTAGCGCTGATTTGCCTTTCCAGGTTGCTTGGTTGGCCAAAAAGGGCGTATGCGTTTTTTCCTGAATATATTCAGGAAAAAACGCATACGCCCTTTTTGGCCAAGGGCATCATTGTCAACGTTTTGCCGCTTTTCATGTGCTTTAAAGGCGATTCGAATCTACCTCCTGAAATCTGTTTCCTGCAATTCTGCCTTGATTTCAAATCCTCTTCTTTGCCTTCCCTCAATATATTTGTGGACGAGAGTTATCATTTATAACTCTGCAGGTTTGTGAATTGCAGTGCCCTGAAGCTCCATTTTACAAGTCGCTTTTTTGGGAGCTGGCCGCAAAAGCGCAGGATGGCTTCAGGCCCTGTTCTGGTTCCGGGGGGCAGGCTGAGCCTGTGGTTAATTCTTCTTCCTAATGGGAAAATAGAGTGACCTGTGCCTGTCCCAACACCAAGAGCTAGTCTCTCATTGGTTCCCCGTCTTCCCGTTCATCCTCAGGACAAATTGCAACCTGTACGGAACAGGAGGTTAAAGGTGCTGATGCTCCAAGTAGGGAGATTGCTAGTAAAGTGGCTGGAATGGCGAACCCGAGCACAAGGAGATGAGAAATGAGGTGCGTTTTAGAAACCTTTCCCCATCACACGGTGTACCATCTTCTGGGTTTCTCATGCATGTTTTCGATGTAGGAAGATGCCCTTGAACCTGGAGATTTGGGACCCATGCGATGGGTAGCACGCAGTATTACTTTAAAGGGTCTGCGTTTGCTCACCCAACCTCACCAAACCTCTCAGCCCCAAGAGTGTCCACCCTTATGTCTCATCCAGCTGTGGGTCTAGATATGGTCAATCCAGGTTGCATCACAGCCCCTGAACGAATTGTGTAAGAATTTCTCTCTCTTTCCCTGTCTTTGTTTCATGGGTTTTTAAAAGTAATTTATTTTTATAATGGGGTTTAGCTGCTTTTCAGGGCTGTGTTTATGCCGCTTTACACCCACTTGACACACTAACAGAGAGATATCAATACATAGGTTTTAAGATTATTACTAGTCAGATATATTCTTGTGCGGTGAATCGGGCGTGTTGAGTCCAGTTCTCTGAGCAAGGAGTAGGTCTTGTCTATTACATATTGGGTTTATGGAACGGTATCTGAGCTAATTTGAAACTCTTGTTTTATGTATCACCCCACCTCACCTTTCCCGTTAAGCAGCCATAGTGTGTTTTCTGCATGTGTGACTCTGTTCTGTTTTGTAATTCAGTTCAAGTGTAACGGTTTTTACATTCCCTCTATAAGTGACACCTTATGAGAAGTGTCCTTTTCTGTGTGACTTATTTCACTTAGAATCGTCTTACCTAAATCCACTCATCATGCTTCTACTAGCCTTATGACATTGATTTCATGGCTGAGTGATATTCCATTGTACATAAGGACAACAACTTTTTATCCATTTTTCGCTTTCCTGGGATATTTAAGGTGGAATGAAGTGGAGGTCCTTGTCAACAGAGCAGCCCTAAACTTTGGGGTGCTTGTGTCTTGCTGATTTTCAATTTTCCCACTTTATCCCCCCATGCCTGGAAGTGCCCTATGCTCTCTAAGCTGTGTTTTTTAGATGTTTCAGGACACACCGTACACTTCTCCAGAGTGGCTGTTGGCAATTTACATCCCGCCCATCAGTGTAGCAAGGCTCCCATTTCTCCATGGCCTGTCTTGCATTTCTGGTTTTGACACTTTTTTCAGCATGGCCCTTTTGACCGATGGGAAGCGAGACTTCTTTGTAGCGCTGATTTGCCTTTCCAGGTTGCTTGGTTGGCCAAAAAGGGCGTATGCGTTTTTTCTTGAATATATTCAGTAAAAAACGCGTAAGCCCTTTTTGGACAAGGGCATCATTGTCTACGTTTTGCCGCTTTTCATGTGCTTTAAAGGCGATTCGAATCTACCTCCTGAAATCTGTTCCCTGCAATTCTGCCTTGATTTCAAATCCTCTTCTTTGCCTTCCCTCCATATATTTGTGGACGAGAGTTATCATTTATAACTCTGCAGTTTTGTGAATTGCAGTGCCCTGACGCTCCATTTTACAAGTCGCTTTTTTGGGAGCTGGCCGCAAAAGCGCAGGATGGCTTCAGGCCCTGTTCTGGTTCCGGGGGGCAGGCTGAGCCTGTGGTTAATTCTTCTTCCTGATGGGAAAATAGAGTGACCTGTGCCTGTCCCAACACCAAGATCTAGTCTCTCATTGGTTCCCCGTCTTCCCGTTCATCCTCAGGACAAATTGCAACCTGTACGGAACAGGAGGTTAAAGGTGCTGAGGCTCCAAGTAGGGAGATTGCTAGTAAAGTGGCTGGAATGGCGAACCCGAGCACAAGGAGATGAGAAATGAGGTGCGTTTTAGAAACCTTTCCCCATCACACGGTGTACCATCTTCTGGGTTTCTCATGCATGTTTTCGATGTAGGAAGATGCCCTTGAACCTGGAGATTTGGGACCCATGCGATGGGTAGCACGCAGTATTACTTTAAAGGGTCTGCGTTTGCTCACCCAACCTCACCAAACCTCTCAGCCCCAAGAGTGTCCACCCTTATGTCTCATCCAGCTGTGGGTCTAGATATGGTCAATCCAGGTTGCATCACAGCCCCTGAACGAATTGTGTAAGAATTTCTCTCTCTTTCCCTGTCTTTGTTTCATGGGTTTTTAAAAGTAATTTATTTTTATAATGGGGTTTAGCTGCATTTCACGGCTGTGTTTATGCCGCTTTACACCCACTTGACACACTAACAGAGAGATATCAATACATAGGTTTTAAGATTATTACTAGTCAGATATATTCTTGTGCGGTGAATCGGGCATGTTGAGTCCAGTTCTCTGAGCAAGGAGTAGGTCTTGTCTATTACATATTGGGTTTATGGAACGGTATCTGAGCTAATTTGAAACTCTTGTTTTATGTATCACCCCACCTCACCTTTCCCGTTAAGCAGCCATAGTGAGTTTTCTGCATGTGTGACTCTGTTCTGTTTTGTAATTCAGTTCAAGTGTAACGGTTTTTACATTCCCTCTATAAGTGACACCTTATGAGAAGTGTCCTTTTCTGTGTGACTTATTTCACTTAGAATCGTCTTACCTAAATCCACTCATCATGCTGCTACTAGCCTTATGACATTGATTTCATGGCTGAGTGTTATTCCATTGTACATAAGGACCACAACTTTTTGATCCATTTTTCGCTTTCCTGGGATATTTAAGGTGGAATGAAGTGGAGGTCCTTGTCAACAGAGCAGCCCTAAACTTTGGGGTGCTTGTGTCTTGCTGATTTTCAATTTTCCCACTTTATCCCCCCATGCGTGGAAGTGCCCTATGCTCTCTAAGCTGTGTTTTTTAGATGTTTCAGGACACACCGTACACTTCTCCAGAGTGGCTGTTGGCAATTTACATCCCGCCCATCAGTGTAGCAAGGCTCCCATTTCTCCATGGCCTGTCCTGCATTTCTGGTTTTGACACTTTTTTCAGCATGGCCCTTTTGACCAATGGGAAGCGAGACTTCTTTGTAGCGCTGATTTGCCTTTCCAGGTTGCTTGGTTGGCCAAAAAGGGCGTATGCGTTTTTTCCTGAATATATTCAGGAAAAAACGCATACGCCCTTTTTGGCCAAGGGCATCATTGTCAACGTTTTGCCGCTTTTCATGTGCTTTAAAGGCGATTCGAATCTACCTCCTGAAATCTGTCTCCTGCAATTCTGCCTTGATTTCAAATCCTCTTCTTTGCCTTCCCTCAATATATTTGTGGACGAGTGTTATCATTTATAACTCTGCAGGTCTGTGAATTGCAGTGCCCTGAAGCTCCATTTTACAAGTCGCTTTTTTGGGAGCTGGCCGCAAAAGCGCAGGATGGCTTCAGGCCCTGTTTTGGTTCCGGGGGGCAGGCTGAGCCTGTGGTTAATTCTTCTTCCTGATGGAAAAATAGAGTGACCTGTGCCTGTCCCAACACCAAGAGCTAGTCTCTCATTGGTTCCCCGTCTTCCCGTTCATCCTCAGGACAAATTGCAACCTGTACGGAACAGGAGGTTAAAGGTGCTGATGCTCCAAGTAAGGAGATTGCTAGTAAAGTGGCTGCAATGGCGAACCCGAGCACAAGGAGATGAGAAATGAGGTGCGTTTTAGAAACCTTTCCCCATCACACTGTGTACCATCTTCTGGGTTTCTCATGCATGTTTTCGATGTAGGAAGATGCCCTTGAACCTGGAGATTTGGGACCCATGCGTTGGGTAGCACGCAGTATTACTTAAAGGATCTGCGTTTGCTCACCCAACCTCACCAAACCTCTCAGCCCCAAGAGTGTCCACCCTTATGTCTCATCCAGCTGTGGGTCTAGATATGGTCAATCCAGGTTGCATCACAGCCCCTGAACGAATTGTGTAAGAATTTCTCTCTCTTTCCCTGTCTTTGTTTCATGGGTTTTTAAAAGTAATTTATTTTTATAATGGGGTTTAGCTGCTTTTCACGGCTGTGTTTATGCCGCTTTACACCCACTTGACACACTAACAGAGAGATATCAATACATAGGTTTTAAGATTATTACTAGTCAGATATATTCTTGTGCGGTGAATCGGGCGTGTTGAGTCCAGTTCTCTGAGCAAGGAGTAGGTCTTGTCTATTACATATTGGGTTTATGGAACGGTATCTGAGCTAATTTGAAACTCTTGTTTTATGTATCACCCCACCTCACCTTTCCCGTTAAGCAGCCATAGTGTGTTTTCTGCATGTGTGACTCTGTTCTGTTTTGTAATTCAGTTCAAGTGTAACGGTTTTTACATTCCCTCTATAAGTGACACCTTATGAGAAGTGTCCTTTTCTGTGTGACTTATTTCACTTAGAATCGTCTTACCTAAATCCACTCATCATGCTGCTACTAGCCTTATGACATTGATTTCATGGCTGAGTGATATTCCACTGTACATAAGGACCACAACCTTTTGATCCATTTTTCGCTTTCCTGGGATATTTAAGGTGGAATGAAGTGGAGGTCCTTGTCAACAGAGCAGCCCTAAACTTTGGGGTGCTTGTGTCTTGCTGATTTTCAATTTTCCCACTTTATCCCCCCATGCGTGGAAGTGCCCTATGCTCTCTAAGCTGCGTTTTTTAGATGTTTCAGGACACACCGTACATTTCTCCAGAGTGGCTGTTGGCAATTTACATCCCGCCCATCAGTGTAGCAAGGCTCCCATTTCTCCATGGCCTGTCCTGCATTTCTGGTTTTGACACTTTTTTCAGCATGGCCCTTTTGACCGATGGGAAGCGAGACTTCTTTGTAGCGCTGATTTGCCTTTCCAGGTTGCTTGGTTGGCCAAAAAGGGCGTATGCGTTTTTTCCTGAATAAATTCAGGAAAAAACGCATACGCCCTTTTTGGCCAAGGGCATCATTGTCAACGTTTTGCCGCTTTTCATGTGCTTTAAAGGCGATTCGAATCTACCTCCTGAAATCTGTTTCCTGCAATTCTGCCTTGATTTCAAATCCTCTTCTTTGCCTTCCCTCAATATATTTGTGGACGAGAGTTATCATTTATAACTCTGCAGGTTTGTGAATTGCAGTGCCCTGAAGCTCCATTTTACAAGTCGCTTTTTTGGGAGCTGGCCGCAAAAGCGCAGGATGGCTTCAGGCCCTGTTCTGGTTCCGGGGGGCAGGCTGAGCCTGTGGTTAATTCTTCTTCCTAATGGGAAAATAGAGTGACCTGTGCCTGTCCCAACACCAAGAGCTAGTCTCTCATTGGTTCCCCGTCTTCCCGTTCATCCTCAGGACAAATTGCAACCTGTACGGAACAGGAGGTTAAAGGTGCTGATGCTCCAAGTAGGGAGATTGCTAGTAAAGTGGCTGGAATGGCGAACCCGAGCACAAGGAGATGAGAAATGAGGTGCGTTTTAGAAACCTTTCCCCATCACACGGTGTACCATCTTCTGGGTTTCTCATGCATGTTTTCGATGTAGGAAGATGCCCTTGAACCTGGAGATTTGGGACCCATGCGATGGGTAGCACGCAGTATTACTTTAAAGGGTCTGCGTTTGCTCACCCAACCTCACCAAACCTCTCAGCCCCAAGAGTGTCCACCCTTATGTCTCATCCAGCTGTGGGTCTAGATATGGTCAATCCAGGTTGCATCACAGCCCCTGAACGAATTGTGTAAGAATTTCTCTCTCTTTCCCTGTCTTTGTTTCATGGGTTTTTAAAAGTAATTTATTTTTATAATGGGGTTTAGCTGCTTTTCAGGGCTGTGTTTATGCCGCTTTACACCCACTTGACACACTAACAGAGAGATATCAATACATAGGTTTTAAGATTATTACTAGTCAGATATATTCTTGTGCGGTGAATCGGGCGTGTTGAGTCCAGTTCTCTGAGCAAGGAGTAGGTCTTGTCTATTACATATTGGGTTTATGGAACGGTATCTGAGCTAATTTGAAACTCTTGTTTTATGTATCACCCCACCTCACCTTTCCCGTTAAGCAGCCATAGTGTGTTTTCTGCATGTGTGACTCTGTTCTGTTTTGTAATTCAGTTCAAGTGTAACGGTTTTTACATTCCCTCTATAAGTGACACCTTATGAGAAGTGTCCTTTTCTGTGTGACTTATTTCACTTAGAATCGTCTTACCTAAATCCACTCATCATGCTGCTACTAGCCTTATGACATTGATTTCATAGCTGAGTGATATTCCATTGTACATAAGGACAACAACTTTTTATCCATTTTTCGCTTTCCTGGGATATTTAAGGTGGAATGAAGTGGAGGTCCTTGTCAACAGAGCAGCCCTAAACTTTGGGGTGCTTGTGTCTTGCTGATTTTCAATTTTCCCACTTTATCCCCCCATGCCTGGAAGTGCCCTATGCTCTCTAAGCTGTGTTTTTTAGATGTTTCAGGACACACCGTACACTTCTCCAGAGTGGCTGTTGGCAATTTACATCCCGCCCATCAGTGTAGCAAGGCTCCCATTTCTCCATGGCCTGTCTTGCATTTCTGGTTTTGACACTTTTTTCAGCATGGCCCTTTTGACCGATGGGAAGCGAGACTTCTTTGTAGCGCTGATTTGCCTTTCCAGGTTGCTTGGTTGGCCCAAAAGGGCGTATGCGTTTTTTCTTGAATATATTCAGTAAAAAACGCGTAAGCCCTTTTTGGACAAGGGCATCATTGTCTACGTTTTGCCGCTTTTCATGTGCTTTAAAGGCGATTCGAATCTACCTCCTGAAATCTGTTCCCTGCAATTCTGCCTTGATTTCAAATCCTCTTCTTTGCCTTCCCTCCATATATTTGTGGACGAGAGTTATCATTTATAACTCTGCAGTTTTGTGAATTGCAGTGCCCTGACGCTCCATTTTACAAGTCGCTTTTTTGGGAGCTGGCCGCAAAAGCGCAGGATGGCTTCAGGCCCTGTTCTGGTTCCGGGGGGCAGGCTGAGCCTGTGGTTAATTCTTCTTCCTGATGGGAAAATAGAGTGACCTGTGCCTGTCCCAACACCAAGATCTAGTCTCTCATTGGTTCCCCGTCTTCCCGTTCATCCTCAGGACAAATTGCAACCTGTACGGAACAGGAGGTTAAAGGTGCTGAGGCTCCAAGTAGGGAGATTGCTAGTAAAGTGGCTGGAATGGCGAACCCGAGCACAAGGAGATGAGAAATGAGGTGCGTTTTAGAAACCTTTCCCCATCACACGGTGTACCATCTTCTGGGTTTCTCATGCATGTTTTCGATGTAGGAAGATGCCCTTGAACCTGGAGATTTGGGACCCATGCGATGGGTAGCACGCAGTATTACTTTAAAGGGTCTGCGTTTGCTCACCCAACCTCACCAAACCTCTCAGCCCCAAGAGTGTCCACCCTTATGTCTCATCCAGCTGTGGGTCTAGATATGGTCAATCCAGGTTGCATCACAGCCCCTGAACGAATTGTGTAAGAATTTCTCTCTCTTTCCCTGTCTTTGTTTCATGGGTTTTTAAAAGTAATTTATTTTTATAATGGGGTTTAGCTGCTTTTCACGGCTGTGTTTATGCCGCTTTACACCCACTTGACACACTAACAGAGAGATATCAATACATAGGTTTTAAGATTATTACTAGTCAGATATATTCTTGTGCGGTGAATCGGGCGTGTTGAGTCCAGTTCTCTGAGCAAGGAGTAGGTCTTGTCTATTACATATTGGGTTTATGGAACGGTATCTGAGCTAATTTGAAACTCTTGTTTTATGTATCACCCCACCTCACCTTTCCCGTTAAGCAGCCATAGTGTGTTTTCTGCATGTGTGACTCTGTTCTGTTTTGTAATTCAGTTCAAGTGTAACGGTTTTTACATTCCCTCTATAAGTGACACCTTATGAGAAGTGTCCTTTTCTGTGTGACTTATTTCACTTAGAATCGTCTTACCTAAATCCACTCATCATGCTGCTACTAGCCTTATGACATTGATTTCATGGCTGAGTGATATTCCACTGTACATAAGGACCACAACCTTTTGATCCATTTTTCGCTTTCCTGGGATATTTAAGGTGGAATGAAGTGGAGGTCCTTGTCAACAGAGCAGCCCTAAACTTTGGGGTGCTTGTGTCTTGCTGATTTTCAATTTTCCCACTTTATCCCCCCATGCGTGGAAGTGCCCTATGCTCTCTAAGCTGCGTTTTTTAGATGTTTCAGGACACACCGTACATTTCTCCAGAGTGGCTGTTGGCAATTTACATCCCGCCCATCAGTGTAGCAAGGCTCCCATTTCTCCATGGCCTGTCCTGCATTTCTGGTTTTGACACTTTTTTCAGCATGGCCCTTTTGACCGATGGGAAGCGAGACTTCTTTGTAGCGCTGATTTGCCTTTCCAGGTTGCTTGGTTGGCCAAAAAGGGCGTATGCGTTTTTTCCTGAATAAATTCAGGAAAAAACGCATACGCCCTTTTTGGCCAAGGGCATCATTGTCAACGTTTTGCCGCTTTTCATGTGCTTTAAAGGCGATTCGAATCTACCTCCTGAAATCTGTTTCCTGCAATTCTGCCTTGATTTCAAATCCTCTTCTTTGCCTTCCCTCAATATATTTGTGGACGAGAGTTATCATTTATAACTCTGCAGGTTTGTGAATTGCAGTGCCCTGAAGCTCCATTTTACAAGTCGCTTTTTTGGGAGCTGGCCGCAAAAGCGCAGGATGGCTTCAGGCCCTGTTCTGGTTCCGGGGGGCAGGCTGAGCCTGTGGTTAATTCTTCTTCCTAATGGGAAAATAGAGTGACCTGTGCCTGTCCCAACACCAAGAGCTAGTCTCTCATTGGTTCCCCGTCTTCCCGTTCATCCTCAGGACAAATTGCAACCTGTACGGAACAGGAGGTTAAAGGTGCTGATGCTCCAAGTAGGGAGATTGCTAGTAAAGTGGCTGGAATGGCGAACCCGAGCACAAGGAGATGAGAAATGAGGTGCGTTTTAGAAACCTTTCCCCATCACACGGTGTACCATCTTCTGGGTTTCTCATGCATGTTTTCGATGTAGGAAGATGCCCTTGAACCTGGAGATTTGGGACCCATGCGATGGGTAGCACGCAGTATTACTTTAAAGGGTCTGCGTTTGCTCACCCAACCTCACCAAACCTCTCAGCCCCAAGAGTGTCCACCCTTATGTCTCATCCAGCTGTGGGTCTAGATATGGTCAATCCAGGTTGCATCACAGCCCCTGAACGAATTGTGTAAGAATTTCTCTCTCTTTCCCTGTCTTTGTTTCATGGGTTTTTAAAAGTAATTTATTTTTATAATGGGGTTTAGCTGCTTTTCAGGGCTGTGTTTATGCCGCTTTACACCCACTTGACACACTAACAGAGAGATATCAATACATAGGTTTTAAGATTATTACTAGTCAGATATATTCTTGTGCGGTGAATCGGGCGTGTTGAGTCCAGTTCTCTGAGCAAGGAGTAGGTCTTGTCTATTACATATTGGGTTTATGGAACGGTATCTGAGCTAATTTGAAACTCTTGTTTTATGTATCACCCCACCTCACCTTTCCCGTTAAGCAGCCATAGTGTGTTTTCTGCATGTGTGACTCTGTTCTGTTTTGTAATTCAGTTCAAGTGTAACGGTTTTTACATTCCCTCTATAAGTGACACCTTATGAGAAGTGTCCTTTTCTGTGTGACTTATTTCACTTAGAATCGTCTTACCTAAATCCACTCATCATGCTGCTACTAGCCTTATGACATTGATTTCATAGCTGAGTGATATTCCATTGTACATAAGGACAACAACTTTTTATCCATTTTTCGCTTTCCTGGGATATTTAAGGTGGAATGAAGTGGAGGTCCTTGTCAACAGAGCAGCCCTAAACTTTGGGGTGCTTGTGTCTTGCTGATTTTCAATTTTCCCACTTTATCCCCCCATGCCTGGAAGTGCCCTATGCTCTCTAAGCTGTGTTTTTTAGATGTTTCAGGACACACCGTACACTTCTCCAGAGTGGCTGTTGGCAATTTACATCCCGCCCATCAGTGTAGCAAGGCTCCCATTTCTCCATGGCCTGTCTTGCATTTCTGGTTTTGACACTTTTTTCAGCATGGCCCTTTTGACCGATGGGAAGCGAGACTTCTTTGTAGCGCTGATTTGCCTTTCCAGGTTGCTTGGTTGGCCCAAAAGGGCGTATGCGTTTTTTCTTGAATATATTCAGTAAAAAACGCGTAAGCCCTTTTTGGACAAGGGCATCATTGTCTACGTTTTGCCGCTTTTCATGTGCTTTAAAGGCGATTCGAATCTACCTCCTGAAATCTGTTCCCTGCAATTCTGCCTTGATTTCAAATCCTCTTCTTTGCCTTCCCTCCATATATTTGTGGACGAGAGTTATCATTTATAACTCTGCAGTTTTGTGAATTGCAGTGCCCTGACGCTCCATTTTACAAGTCGCTTTTTTGGGAGCTGGCCGCAAAAGCGCAGGATGGCTTCAGGCCCTGTTCTGGTTCCGGGGGGCAGGCTGAGCCTGTGGTTAATTCTTCTTCCTGATGGGAAAATAGAGTGACCTGTGCCTGTCCCAACACCAAGATCTAGTCTCTCATTGGTTCCCCGTCTTCCCGTTCATCCTCAGGACAAATTGCAACCTGTACGGAACAGGAGGTTAAAGGTGCTGAGGCTCCAAGTAGGGAGATTGCTAGTAAAGTGGCTGGAATGGCGAACCCGAGCACAAGGAGATGAGAAATGAGGTGCGTTTTAGAAACCTTTCCCCATCACACGGTGTACCATCTTCTGGGTTTCTCATGCATGTTTTCGATGTAGGAAGATGCCCTTGAACCTGGAGATTTGGGACCCATGCGATGGGTAGCACGCAGTATTACTTTAAAGGGTCTGCGTTTGCTCACCCAACCTCACCAAACCTCTCAGCCCCAAGAGTGTCCACCCTTATGTCTCATCCAGCTGTGGGTCTAGATATGGTCAATCCAGGTTGCATCACAGCCCCTGAACGAATTGTGTAAGAATTTCTCTCTCTTTCCCTGTCTTTGTTTCATGGGTTTTTAAAAGTAATTTATTTTTATAATGGGGTTTAGCTGCTTTTCACGGCTGTGTTTATGCCGCTTTACACCCACTTGACACACTAACAGAGAGATATCAATACATAGGTTTTAAGATTATTACTAGTCAGATATATTCTTGTGCGGTGAATCGGGCGTGTTGAGTCCAGTTCTCTGAGCAAGGAGTAGGTCTTGTCTATTACATATTGGGTTTATGGAACGGTATCTGAGCTAATTTGAAACTCTTGTTTTATGTATCACCCCACCTCACCTTTCCCGTTAAGCAGCCATAGTGTGTTTTCTGCATGTGTGACTCTGTTCTGTTTTGTAATTCAGTTCAAGTGTAACGGTTTTTACATTCCCTCTATAAGTGACACCTTATGAGAAGTGTCCTTTTCTGTGTGACTTATTTCACTTAGAATCGTCTTACCTAAATCCACTCATCATGCTGCTACTAGCCTTATGACATTGATTTCATGGCTGAGTGATATTCCACTGTACATAAGGACCACAACCTTTTGATCCATTTTTCGCTTTCCTGGGATATTTAAGGTGGAATGAAGTGGAGGTCCTTGTCAACAGAGCAGCCCTAAACTTTGGGGTGCTTGTGTCTTGCTGATTTTCAATTTTCCCACTTTATCCCCCCATGCGTGGAAGTGCCCTATGCTCTCTAAGCTGCGTTTTTTAGATGTTTCAGGACACACCGTACATTTCTCCAGAGTGGCTGTTGGCAATTTACATCCCGCCCATCAGTGTAGCAAGGCTCCCATTTCTCCATGGCCTGTCCTGCATTTCTGGTTTTGACACTTTTTTCAGCATGGCCCTTTTGACCGATGGGAAGCGAGACTTCTTTGTAGCGCTGATTTGCCTTTCCAGGTTGCTTGGTTGGCCAAAAAGGGCGTATGCGTTTTTTCCTGAATAAATTCAGGAAAAAACGCATACGCCCTTTTTGGCCAAGGGCATCATTGTCAACGTTTTGCCGCTTTTCATGTGCTTTAAAGGCGATTCGAATCTACCTCCTGAAATCTGTTTCCTGCAATTCTGCCTTGATTTCAAATCCTCTTCTTTGCCTTCCCTCAATATATTTGTGGACGAGAGTTATCATTTATAACTCTGCAGGTTTGTGAATTGCAGTGCCCTGAAGCTCCATTTTACAAGTCGCTTTTTTGGGAGCTGGCCGCAAAAGCGCAGGATGGCTTCAGGCCCTGTTCTGGTTCCGGGGGGCAGGCTGAGCCTGTGGTTAATTCTTCTTCCTAATGGGAAAATAGAGTGACCTGTGCCTGTCCCAACACCAAGAGCTAGTCTCTCATTGGTTCCCCGTCTTCCCGTTCATCCTCAGGACAAATTGCAACCTGTACGGAACAGGAGGTTAAAGGTGCTGATGCTCCAAGTAGGGAGATTGCTAGTAAAGTGGCTGGAATGGCGAACCCGAGCACAAGGAGATGAGAAATGAGGTGCGTTTTAGAAACCTTTCCCCATCACACGGTGTACCATCTTCTGGGTTTCTCATGCATGTTTTCGATGTAGGAAGATGCCCTTGAACCTGGAGATTTGGGACCCATGCGATGGGTAGCACGCAGTATTACTTTAAAGGGTCTGCGTTTGCTCACCCAACCTCACCAAACCTCTCAGCCCCAAGAGTGTCCACCCTTATGTCTCATCCAGCTGTGGGTCTAGATATGGTCAATCCAGGTTGCATCACAGCCCCTGAACGAATTGTGTAAGAATTTCTCTCTCTTTCCCTGTCTTTGTTTCATGGGTTTTTAAAAGTAATTTATTTTTATAATGGGGTTTAGCTGCTTTTCAGGGCTGTGTTTATGCCGCTTTACACCCACTTGACACACTAACAGAGAGATATCAATACATAGGTTTTAAGATTATTACTAGTCAGATATATTCTTGTGCGGTGAATCGGGCGTGTTGAGTCCAGTTCTCTGAGCAAGGAGTAGGTCTTGTCTATTACATATTGGGTTTATGGAACGGTATCTGAGCTAATTTGAAACTCTTGTTTTATGTATCACCCCACCTCACCTTTCCCGTTAAGCAGCCATAGTGTGTTTTCTGCATGTGTGACTCTGTTCTGTTTTGTAATTCAGTTCAAGTGTAACGGTTTTTACATTCCCTCTATAAGTGACACCTTATGAGAAGTGTCCTTTTCTGTGTGACTTATTTCACTTAGAATCGTCTTACCTAAATCCACTCATCATGCTGCTACTAGCCTTATGACATTGATTTCATAGCTGAGTGATATTCCATTGTACATAAGGACAACAACTTTTTATCCATTTTTCGCTTTCCTGGGATATTTAAGGTGGAATGAAGTGGAGGTCCTTGTCAACAGAGCAGCCCTAAACTTTGGGGTGCTTGTGTCTTGCTGATTTTCAATTTTCCCACTTTATCCCCCCATGCCTGGAAGTGCCCTATGCTCTCTAAGCTGTGTTTTTTAGATGTTTCAGGACACACCGTACACTTCTCCAGAGTGGCTGTTGGCAATTTACATCCCGCCCATCAGTGTAGCAAGGCTCCCATTTCTCCATGGCCTGTCTTGCATTTCTGGTTTTGACACTTTTTTCAGCATGGCCCTTTTGACCGATGGGAAGCGAGACTTCTTTGTAGCGCTGATTTGCCTTTCCAGGTTGCTTGGTTGGCCCAAAAGGGCGTATGCGTTTTTTCTTGAATATATTCAGTAAAAAACGCGTAAGCCCTTTTTGGACAAGGGCATCATTGTCTACGTTTTGCCGCTTTTCATGTGCTTTAAAGGCGATTCGAATCTACCTCCTGAAATCTGTTCCCTGCAATTCTGCCTTGATTTCAAATCCTCTTCTTTGCCTTCCCTCCATATATTTGTGGACGAGAGTTATCATTTATAACTCTGCAGTTTTGTGAATTGCAGTGCCCTGACGCTCCATTTTACAAGTCGCTTTTTTGGGAGCTGGCCGCAAAAGCGCAGGATGGCTTCAGGCCCTGTTCTGGTTCCGGGGGGCAGGCTGAGCCTGTGGTTAATTCTTCTTCCTAATGGGAAAATAGAGTGACCTGTGCCTGTCCCAACACCAAGAGCTAGTCTCTCATTGGTTCCCCGTCTTCCCGTTCATCCTCAGGACAAATTGCAACCTGTACGGAACAGGAGGTTAAAGGTGCTGATGCTCCAAGTAGGGAGATTGCTAGTAAAGTGGCTGGAATGGCGAACCCGAGCACAAGGAGATGAGAAATGAGGTGCGTTTTAGAAACCTTTCCCCATCACACGGTGTACCATCTTCTGGGTTTCTCATGCATGTTTTCGATGTAGGAAGATGCCCTTGAACCTGGAGATTTGGGACCCATGCGATGGGTAGCACGCAGTATTACTTTAAAGGGTCTGCGTTTGCTCACCCAACCTCACCAAACCTCTCAGCCCCAAGAGTGTCCACCCTTATGTCTCATCCAGCTGTGGGTCTAGATATGGTCAATCCAGGTTGCATCACAGCCCCTGAACGAATTGTGTAAGAATTTCTCTCTCTTTCCCTGTCTTTGTTTCATGGGTTTTTAAAAGTAATTTATTTTTATAATGGGGTTTAGCTGCTTTTCAGGGCTGTGTTTATGCCGCTTTACACCCACTTGACACACTAACAGAGAGATATCAATACATAGGTTTTAAGATTATTACTAGTCAGATATATTCTTGTGCGGTGAATCGGGCGTGTTGAGTCCAGTTCTCTGAGCAAGGAGTAGGTCTTGTCTATTACATATTGGGTTTATGGAACGGTATCTGAGCTAATTTGAAACTCTTGTTTTATGTATCACCCCACCTCACCTTTCCCGTTAAGCAGCCATAGTGTGTTTTCTGCATGTGTGACTCTGTTCTGTTTTGTAATTCAGTTCAAGTGTAACGGTTTTTACATTCCCTCTATAAGTGACACCTTATGAGAAGTGTCCTTTTCTGTGTGACTTATTTCACTTAGAATCGTCTTACCTAAATCCACTCATCATGCTTCTACTAGCCTTATGACATTGATTTCATGGCTGAGTGATATTCCATTGTACATAAGGACAACAACTTTTTATCCATTTTTCGCTTTCCTGGGATATTTAAGGTGGAATGAAGTGGAGGTCCTTGTCAACAGAGCAGCCCTAAACTTTGGGGTGCTTGTGTCTTGCTGATTTTCAATTTTCCCACTTTATCCCCCCATGCGTGGAAGTGCCCTATGCTCTCTAAGCTGTGTTTTTTAGATGTTTCAGGACACACCGTACACTTCTCCAGAGTGGCTGTTGGCAATTTACATCCCGCCCATCAGTGTAGCAAGGCTCCCATTTCTCCATGGCCTGTCTTGCATTTCTGGTTTTGACACTTTTTTCAGCATGGCCCTTTTGACCGATGGGAAGCGAGACTTCTTTGTAGCGCTGATTTGCCTTTCCAGGTTGCTTGGTTGGCCAAAAAGGGCGTATGCGTTTTTTCTTGAATATATTCAGTAAAAAACGCGTAAGCCCTTTTTGGACAAGGGCATCATTGTCTACGTTTTGCCGCTTTTCATGTGCTTTAAAGGCGATTCGAATCTACCTCCTGAAATCTGTTCCCTGCAATTCTGCCTTGATTTCAAATCCTCTTCTTTGCCTTCCCTCCATATATTTGTGGACGAGAGTTATCATTTATAACTCTGCAGTTTTGTGAATTGCAGTGCCCTGACGCTCCATTTTACAAGTCGCTTTTTTGGGAGCTGGCCGCAAAAGCGCAGGATGGCTTCAGGCCCTGTTCTGGTTCCGGGGGGCAGGCTGAGCCTGTGGTTAATTCTTCTTCCTGATGGGAAAATAGAGTGACCTGTGCCTGTCCCAACACCAAGATCTAGTCTCTCATTGGTTCCCCGTCTTCCCGTTCATCCTCAGGACAAATTGCAACCTGTACGGAACAGGAGGTTAAAGGTGCTGAGGCTCCAAGTAGGGAGATTGCTAGTAAAGTGGCTGGAATGGCAAACCCGAGCACAAGGAGATGAGAAATGAGGTGCGTTTTAGAAACCTTTCCCCATCACACGGTGTACCATCTTCTGGGTTTCTCATGCATGTTTTCGATGTAGGAAGATGCCCTTGAACCTGGAGATTTGGGACCCATGCGATGGGTAGCACGCAGTATTACTTTAAAGGGTCTGCGTTTGCTCACCCAACCTCACCAAACCTCTCAGCCCCAAGAGTGTCCACCCTTATGTCTCATCCAGCTGTGGGTCTAGATATGGTCAATCCAGGTTGCATCACAGCCCCTGAACGAATTGTGTAAGAATTTCTCTCTCTTTCCCTGTCTTTGTTTCATGGGTTTTGAAAAGTAATTTATTTTTATAATGGGGTTTAGCTGCTTTTCAGGGCTGTGTTTATGCCGCTTTACACCCACTTGACACACTAACAGAGAGATATCAATACATAGGTTTTAAGATTATTACTAGTCAGATATATTCTTGTGCGGTGAATCGGGCATGTTGAGTCCAGTTCTCTGAGCAAGGAGTAGGTCTTATCTATTACATATTGGGTTTATGGAACGGTATCTGAGCTAATTTGAAACTCTTGTTTTATGTATCACCCCACCTCACCTTTCCCGTTAAGCAGCCATAGTGTGTTTTCTGCATGTGTGACTCTGTTCTGTTTTGTAATTCAGTTCAAGTGTAACGGTTTTTACATTCCCTCTATAAGTGACACCTTATGAGAAGTGTCCTTTTCTGTGTGACTTATTTCACTTAGAATCGTCTTACCTAAATCCACTCATCATGCTGCTACTAGCCTTATGACATTGATTTCATGGCTGAGTGATATTCCATTGTACATAAGGACCACAACTTTTTGATCCATTTTTCGCTTTCCTGGGATATTTAAGGTGGAATGAAGTGGAGGTCCTTGTCAACAGAGCAGCCCTAAACTTTGGGGTGCTTGTGTCTTGCTGATTTTCAATTTTCCCACTTTATCCCCCCATGCGTGGAAGTGCCCTATGCTCTCTTAGCTGTGTTTTTTAGATGTTTCAGGACACACCGTACACTTCTCCAGAGTGGCTGTTGGCAATTTACATCCCGCCCATCAGTGTAGCAAGGCTCCCATTTCTCCATGGCCTGTCCTGCATTTCTGGTTTTGACACTTTTTTCAGCATGGCCCTTTTGACCGATGGGAAGCGAGACTTCTTTGTAGCGCTGATTTGCCTTTCCAGGTTGCTTGGTTGGCCAAAGAGGGCGTACGCGTTTTTTCTTGAATATATTCAGTAAAAAACGCGTAAGCCCTTTTTGGACAAGGGCATCATTGTCTACGTTTTGCCGCTTTTCATGTGCTTTAAAGGCGATTCGAATCTACCTCCTGAAATCTGTTCCCTGCAATTCTGCCTTGATTTCAAATCCTCTTCTTTGCCTTCCCTCCATATATTTGTGGATGAGAGTTATCATTTATAACTCTGCAGTTTTGTGAATTGCAGTGCCCTGACGCTCCATTTTACAAGTCGCTTTTTTGGGAGCTGGCCGCAAAAGCGCAGGATGGCTTCAGGCCCTGCTCTGGTTCCGGGGGGCAGGCTGAGCCTGTGGTTAATTCTTCTTCCTGATGGGAAAATAGAGTGACCTGTGCCTGTCCCAACACCAAGATCTAGTCTCTCATTGGTTCCCCGTCTTCCCGTTCATCCTCAGGACAAATTGCAACCTGTACGGAACAGGAGGTTAAAGGTGCTGAGGCTCCAAGTAGGGAGATTGCTAGTAAAGTGGCTGGAATGGCGAACCCGAGCACAAGGAGATGAGAAATGAGGTGCGTTTTAGAAACCTTTCCCCATCACACGGTGTACCATCTTCTGGGTTTCTCATGCATGTTTTCGATGTAGGAAGATGCCCTTGAACCTGGAGATTTGGGACCCATGCGATGGGTAGCACGCAGTATTACTTTAAAGGGTCTGCGTTTGCTCACCCAACCTCACCAAACCTCTCAGCCCCAAGAGTGTCCACCCTTATGTCTCATCCAGCTGTGGGTCTAGATATGGTCAATCCAGGTTGCATCACTGCCCCTGAACGAATTGTGTAAGAATTTCTCTCTCTTTCCCTGTCTTTGTTTCATGGGTTTTTAAAAGTAATTTATTTTTATAATGGGGTTTAGCTGCTTTTCACGGCTGTGTTTATGCCGCTTTACACCCACTTGACACACTAACAGAGAGATATCAATACATAGGTTTTAAGATTATTACTAGTCAGATATATTCTTGTGCGGTGAATCGGGCGTGTTGAGTCCAGTTCTCTGAGCAAGGAGTAGGTCTTGTCTATTACATATTGGGTTTATGGAACGGTATCTGAGCTAATTTGAAACTCTTGTTTTATGTATCACCCCACCTCACCTTTCCCGTTAAGCAGCCATAGTGTGTTTTCTGCATGTGTGACTCTGTTCTGTTTTGTAATTCAGTTCAAGTGTAACGGTTTTTACATTCCCTCTATAAGTGACACCTTATGAGAAGTGTCCTTTTCTGTGTGACTTATTTCACTTAGAATCGTCTTACCTAAATCCACTCATCATGCTGCTACTAGCCTTATGACATTGATTTCATGGCTGAGTGATATTCCATTGTACATAAGGACAAGAACTTTTTATCCATTTTTCGCTTTCCTGGGATATTTAAGGTGGAATGAAGTGGAGGTCCTTGTCAACAGAGCAGCCCTAAACTTTGGGGTGCTTGTGTCTTGCTGATTTTCAATTTTCCCACTTTATCCCCCCATGCCTGGAAGTGCCCTATGCTCTCTAAGCTGTGTTTTTTAGATGTTTCAGGACACACCGTACACTTCTCCAGAGTGGCTGTTGGCAATTTACATCCCGCCCATCAGTGTAGCAAGGCTCCCATTTCTCCATGGCCTGTCCTGCATTTCTGGTTTTGACACTTTTTTCAGCATGGCCCTTTTGACCGATGGGAAGCGAGACTTCTTAGTAGCGCTGATTTGCCTTTCCAGGTTGCTTGATTGGCCAAAAAGGGCGTATGCGTTTTTTCCTGAATATATTCAGGAAAAAACGCATACGCCCTTTTTGGCCAAGGGCATCATTGTCAACGTTTTGCCGCTTTTCATGTGCTTTAAAGGCGATTCGAATCTACCTCCTGAAATCTGTTTCCTGCAATTCTGCCTTGATTTCAAATCCTCTTCTTTGCCTTCCCTCAATATATTTGTGGACGAGAGTTATCATTTATAACTCTGCAGGTTTGTGAATTGCAGTGCCCTGAAGCTCCATTTTACAAGTCGCTTTTTTGGGAGCTGGCCGCAAAAGCGCAGGATGGCTTCAGGCCCTGTTCTGGTTCCGGGGGGCAGGCTGAGCCTGTGGTTAATTCTTCTTCCTAATGGGAAAATAGAGTGACCTGTGCCTGTCCCAACACCAAGAGCTAGTCTCTCATTGGTTCCCCGTCTTCCCGTTCATCCTCAGGACAAATTGCAACCTGTACGGAACAGGAGGTTAAAGGTGCTGATGCTCCAAGTAGGGAGATTGCTAGTAAAGTGGCTGGAATGGCGAACCCGAGCACAAGGAGATGAGAAATGAGGTGCGTTTTAGAAACCTTTCCCCATCACACGGTGTACCATCTTCTGGGTTTCTCATGCATGTTTTCGATGTAGGAAGATGCCCTTGAACCTGGAGATTTGGGACCCATGCGATGGGTAGCACGCAGTATTACTTTAAAGGGTCTGCGTTTGCTCACCCAACCTCACCAAACCTCTCAGCCCCAAGAGTGTCCACCCTTATGTCTCATCCAGCTGTGGGTCTAGATATGGTCAATCCAGGTTGCATCACAGCCCCTGAACGAATTGTGTAAGAATTTCTCTCTCTTTCCCTGTCTTTGTTTCATGGGTTTTTAAAAGTAATTTATTTTTATAATGGGGTTTAGCTGCTTTTCAGGGCTGTGTTTATGCCGCTTTACACCCACTTGACACACTAACAGAGAGATATCAATACATAGGTTTTAAGATTATTACTAGTCAGATATATTCTTGTGCGGTGAATCGGGCGTGTTGAGTCCAGTTCTCTGAGCAAGGAGTAGGTCTTGTCTATTACATATTGGGTTTATGGAACGGTATCTGAGCTAATTTGAAACTCTTGTTTTATGTATCACCCCACCTCACCTTTCCCGTTAAGCAGCCATAGTGTGTTTTCTGCATGTGTGACTCTGTTCTGTTTTGTAATTCAGTTCAAGTGTAACGGTTTTTACATTCCCTCTATAAGTGACACCTTATGAGAAGTGTCCTTTTCTGTGTGACTTATTTCACTTAGAATCGTCTTACCTAAATCCACTCATCATGCTTCTACTAGCCTTATGACATTGATTTCATGGCTGAGTGATATTCCATTGTACATAAGGACAACAACTTTTTATCCATTTTTCGCTTTCCTGGGATATTTAAGGTGGAATGAAGTGGAGGTCCTTGTCAACAGAGCAGCCCTAAACTTTGGGGTGCTTGTGTCTTGCTGATTTTCAATTTTCCCACTTTATCCCCCCATGCGTGGAAGTGCCCTATGCTCTCTAAGCTGTGTTTTTTAGATGTTTCAGGACACACCGTACACTTCTCCAGAGTGGCTGTTGGCAATTTACATCCCGCCCATCAGTGTAGCAAGGCTCCCATTTCTCCATGGCCTGTCTTGCATTTCTGGTTTTGACACTTTTTTCAGCATGGCCCTTTTGACCGATGGGAAGCGAGACTTCTTTGTAGCGCTGATTTGCCTTTCCAGGTTGCTTGGTTGGCCAAAAAGGGCGTATGCGTTTTTTCTTGAATATATTCAGTAAAAAACGCGTAAGCCCTTTTTGGACAAGGGCATCATTGTCTACGTTTTGCCGCTTTTCATGTGCTTTAAAGGCGATTCGAATCTACCTCCTGAAATCTGTTCCCTGCAATTCTGCCTTGATTTCAAATCCTCTTCTTTGCCTTCCCTCCATATATTTGTGGACGAGAGTTATCATTTATAACTCTGCAGTTTTGTGAATTGCAGTGCCCTGACGCTCCATTTTACAAGTCGCTTTTTTGGGAGCTGGCCGCAAAAGCGCAGGATGGCTTCAGGCCCTGTTCTGGTTCCGGGGGGCAGGCTGAGCCTGTGGTTAATTCTTCTTCCTGATGGGAAAATAGAGTGACCTGTGCCTGTCCCAACACCAAGATCTAGTCTCTCATTGGTTCCCCGTCTTCCCGTTCATCCTCAGGACAAATTGCAACCTGTACGGAACAGGAGGTTAAAGGTGCTGATGCTCCAAGTACGGAGATTGCTAGTAAAGTGGCTGGAATGGCGAACCCGAGCACAAGGAGATGAGAAATGAGGTGCGTTTTAGAAACCTTTCCCCATCACACGGTGTACCATCTTCTGGGTTTCTCATGCATGTTTTCGATGTAGGAAGATGCCCTTGAACCTGGAGATTTGGGACCCATGCGATGGGTAGCACGCAGTATTACTTTAAAGGGTCTGCGTTTGCTCACCCAACCTCACCAAACCTCTCAGCCCCAAGAGTGTCCACCCTTATGTCTCATCCAGCTGTGGGTCTAGATATGGTCAATCCAGGTTGCATCACAGCCCCTGAACGAATTGTGTAAGAATTTCTCTCTCTTTCCCTGTCTTTGTTTCATGGGTTTTGAAAAGTAATTTATTTTTATAATGGGGTTTAGCTGCTTTTCAGGGCTGTGTTTATGCCGCTTTACACCCACTTGACACACTAACAGAGAGATATCAATACATAGGTTTTAAGATTATTACTAGTCAGATATATTCTTGTGCGGTGAATCGGGCATGTTGAGTCCAGTTCTCTGAGCAAGGAGTAGGTCTTATCTATTACATATTGGGTTTATGGAACGGTATCTGAGCTAATTTGAAACTCTTGTTTTATGTATCACCCCACCTCACCTTTCCCGTTAAGCAGCCATAGTGTGTTTTCTGCATGTGTGACTCTGTTCTGTTTTGTAATTCAGTTCAAGTGTAACGGTTTTTACATTCCCTCTATAAGTGACACCTTATGAGAAGTGTCCTTTTCTGTGTGACTTATTTCACTTAGAATCGTCTTACCTAAATCCACTCATCATGCTGCTACTAGCCTTATGACATTGATTTCATGGCTGAGTGATATTCCATTGTACATAAGGACCACAACTTTTTGATCCATTTTTCGCTTTCCTGGGATATTTAAGGTGGAATGAAGTGGAGGTCCTTGTCAACAGAGCAGCCCTAAACTTTGGGGTGCTTGTGTCTTGCTGATTTTCAATTTTCCCACTTTATCCCCCCATGCGTGGAAGTGCCCTATGCTCTCTTAGCTGTGTTTTTTAGATGTTTCAGGACACACCGTACACTTCTCCAGAGTGGCTGTTGGCAATTTACATCCCGCCCATCAGTGTAGCAAGGCTCCCATTTCTCCATGGCCTGTCCTGCATTTCTGGTTTTGACACTTTTTTCAGCATGGCCCTTTTGACCGATGGGAAGCGAGACTTCTTTGTAGCGCTGATTTGCCTTTCCAGGTTGCTTGGTTGGCCAAAGAGGGCGTACGCGTTTTTTCTTGAATATATTCAGTAAAAAACGCGTAAGCCCTTTTTGGACAAGGGCATCATTGTCTACGTTTTGCCGCTTTTCATGTGCTTTAAAGGCGATTCGAATCTACCTCCTGAAATCTGTTCCCTGCAATTCTGCCTTGATTTCAAATCCTCTTCTTTGCCTTCCCTCCATATATTTGTGGATGAGAGTTATCATTTATAACTCTGCAGTTTTGTGAATTGCAGTGCCCTGACGCTCCATTTTACAAGTCGCTTTTTTGGGAGCTGGCCGCAAAAGCGCAGGATGGCTTCAGGCCCTGCTCTGGTTCCGGGGGGCAGGCTGAGCCTGTGGTTAATTCTTCTTCCTGATGGGAAAATAGAGTGACCTGTGCCTGTCCCAACACCAAGATCTAGTCTCTCATTGGTTCCCCGTCTTCCCGTTCATCCTCAGGACAAATTGCAACCTGTACGGAACAGGAGGTTAAAGGTGCTGAGGCTCCAAGTAGGGAGATTGCTAGTAAAGTGGCTGGAATGGCGAACCCGAGCACAAGGAGATGAGAAATGAGGTGCGTTTTAGAAACCTTTCCCCATCACACGGTGTACCATCTTCTGGGTTTCTCATGCATGTTTTCGATGTAGGAAGATGCCCTTGAACCTGGAGATTTGGGACCCATGCGATGGGTAGCACGCAGTATTACTTTAAAGGGTCTGCGTTTGCTCACCCAACCTCACCAAACCTCTCAGCCCCAAGAGTGTCCACCCTTATGTCTCATCCAGCTGTGGGTCTAGATATGGTCAATCCAGGTTGCATCACTGCCCCTGAACGAATTGTGTAAGAATTTCTCTCTCTTTCCCTGTCTTTGTTTCATGGGTTTTTAAAAGTAATTTATTTTTATAATGGGGTTTAGCTGCTTTTCACGGCTGTGTTTATGCCGCTTTACACCCACTTGACACACTAACAGAGAGATATCAATACATAGGTTTTAAGATTATTACTAGTCAGATATATTCTTGTGCGGTGAATCGGGCGTGTTGAGTCCAGTTCTCTGAGCAAGGAGTAGGTCTTGTCTATTACATATTGGGTTTATGGAACGGTATCTGAGCTAATTTGAAACTCTTGTTTTATGTATCACCCCACCTCACCTTTCCCGTTAAGCAGCCATAGTGTGTTTTCTGCATGTGTGACTCTGTTCTGTTTTGTAATTCAGTTCAAGTGTAACGGTTTTTACATTCCCTCTATAAGTGACACCTTATGAGAAGTGTCCTTTTCTGTGTGACTTATTTCACTTAGAATCGTCTTACCTAAATCCACTCATCATGCTGCTACTAGCCTTATGACATTGATTTCATGGCTGAGTGATATTCCATTGTACATAAGGACAAGAACTTTTTATCCATTTTTCGCTTTCCTGGGATATTTAAGGTGGAATGAAGTGGAGGTCCTTGTCAACAGAGCAGCCCTAAACTTTGGGGTGCTTGTGTCTTGCTGATTTTCAATTTTCCCACTTTATCCCCCCATGCCTGGAAGTGCCCTATGCTCTCTAAGCTGTGTTTTTTAGATGTTTCAGGACACACCGTACACTTCTCCAGAGTGGCTGTTGGCAATTTACATCCCGCCCATCAGTGTAGCAAGGCTCCCATTTCTCCATGGCCTGTCCTGCATTTCTGGTTTTGACACTTTTTTCAGCATGGCCCTTTTGACCGATGGGAAGCGAGACTTCTTAGTAGCGCTGATTTGCCTTTCCAGGTTGCTTGATTGGCCAAAAAGGGCGTATGCGTTTTTTCCTGAATATATTCAGGAAAAAACGCATACGCCCTTTTTGGCCAAGGGCATCATTGTCAACGTTTTGCCGCTTTTCATGTGCTTTAAAGGCGATTCGAATCTACCTCCTGAAATCTGTTTCCTGCAATTCTGCCTTGATTTCAAATCCTCTTCTTTGCCTTCCCTCAATATATTTGTGGACGAGAGTTATCATTTATAACTCTGCAGGTTTGTGAATTGCAGTGCCCTGAAGCTCCATTTTACAAGTCGCTTTTTTGGGAGCTGGCCGCAAAAGCGCAGGATGGCTTCAGGCCCTGTTCTGGTTCCGGGGGGCAGGCTGAGCCTGTGGTTAATTCTTCTTCCTAATGGGAAAATAGAGTGACCTGTGCCTGTCCCAACACCAAGAGCTAGTCTCTCATTGGTTCCCCGTCTTCCCGTTCATCCTCAGGACAAATTGCAACCTGTACGGAACAGGAGGTTAAAGGTGCTGATGCTCCAAGTAGGGAGATTGCTAGTAAAGTGGCTGGAATGGCGAACCCGAGCACAAGGAGATGAGAAATGAGGTGCGTTTTAGAAACCTTTCCCCATCACACGGTGTACCATCTTCTGGGTTTCTCATGCATGTTTTCGATGTAGGAAGATGCCCTTGAACCTGGAGATTTGGGACCCATGCGATGGGTAGCACGCAGTATTACTTTAAAGGGTCTGCGTTTGCTCACCCAACCTCACCAAACCTCTCAGCCCCAAGAGTGTCCACCCTTATGTCTCATCCAGCTGTGGGTCTAGATATGGTCAATCCAGGTTGCATCACAGCCCCTGAACGAATTGTGTAAGAATTTCTCTCTCTTTCCCTGTCTTTGTTTCATGGGTTTTTAAAAGTAATTTATTTTTATAATGGGGTTTAGCTGCTTTTCAGGGCTGTGTTTATGCCGCTTTACACCCACTTGACACACTAACAGAGAGATATCAATACATAGGTTTTAAGATTATTACTAGTCAGATATATTCTTGTGCGGTGAATCGGGCGTGTTGAGTCCAGTTCTCTGAGCAAGGAGTAGGTCTTGTCTATTACATATTGGGTTTATGGAACGGTATCTGAGCTAATTTGAAACTCTTGTTTTATGTATCACCCCACCTCACCTTTCCCGTTAAGCAGCCATAGTGTGTTTTCTGCATGTGTGACTCTGTTCTGTTTTGTAATTCAGTTCAAGTGTAACGGTTTTTACATTCCCTCTATAAGTGACACCTTATGAGAAGTGTCCTTTTCTGTGTGACTTATTTCACTTAGAATCGTCTTACCTAAATCCACTCATCATGCTTCTACTAGCCTTATGACATTGATTTCATGGCTGAGTGATATTCCATTGTACATAAGGACAACAACTTTTTATCCATTTTTCGCTTTCCTGGGATATTTAAGGTGGAATGAAGTGGAGGTCCTTGTCAACAGAGCAGCCCTAAACTTTGGGGTGCTTGTGTCTTGCTGATTTTCAATTTTCCCACTTTATCCCCCCATGCCTGGAAGTGCCCTATGCTCTCTAAGCTGTGTTTTTTAGATGTTTCAGGACACACCGTACACTTCTCCAGAGTGGCTGTTGGCAATTTACATCCCGCCCATCAGTGTAGCAAGGCTCCCATTTCTCCATGGCCTGTCTTGCATTTCTGGTTTTGACACTTTTTTCAGCATGGCCCTTTTGACCGATGGGAAGCGAGACTTCTTTGTAGCGCTGATTTGCCTTTCCAGGTTGCTTGGTTGGCCAAAAAGGGCGTATGCGTTTTTTCTTGAATATATTCAGTAAAAAACGCGTAAGCCCTTTTTGGACAAGGGCATCATTGTCTACGTTTTGCCGCTTTTCATGTGCTTTAAAGGCGATTCGAATCTACCTCCTGAAATCTGTTCCCTGCAATTCTGCCTTGATTTCAAATCCTCTTCTTTGCCTTCCCTCCATATATTTGTGGACGAGAGTTATCATTTATAACTCTGCAGTTTTGTGAATTGCAGTGCCCTGACGCTCCATTTTACAAGTCGCTTTTTTGGGAGCTGGCCGCAAAAGCGCAGGATGGCTTCAGGCCCTGTTCTGGTTCCGGGGGGCAGGCTGAGCCTGTGGTTAATTCTTCTTCCTGATGGGAAAATAGAGTGACCTGTGCCTGTCCCAACACCAAGATCTAGTCTCTCATTGGTTCCCCGTCTTCCCGTTCATCCTCAGGACAAATTGCAACCTGTACGGAACAGGAGGTTAAAGGTGCTGAGGCTCCAAGTAGGGAGATTGCTAGTAAAGTGGCTGGAATGGCGAACCCGAGCACAAGGAGATGAGAAATGAGGTGCGTTTTAGAAACCTTTCCCCATCACACGGTGTACCATCTTCTGGGTTTCTCATGCATGTTTTCGATGTAGGAAGATGCCCTTGAACCTGGAGATTTGGGACCCATGCGATGGGTAGCACGCAGTATTACTTTAAAGGGTCTGCGTTTGCTCACCCAACCTCACCAAACCTCTCAGCCCCAAGAGTGTCCACCCTTATGTCTCATCCAGCTGTGGGTCTAGATATGGTCAATCCAGGTTGCATCACAGCCCCTGAACGAATTGTGTAAGAATTTCTCTCTCTTTCCCTGTCTTTGTTTCATGGGTTTTTAAAAGTAATTTATTTTTATAATGGGGTTTAGCTGCATTTCACGGCTGTGTTTATGCCGCTTTACACCCACTTGACACACTAACAGAGAGATATCAATACATAGGTTTTAAGATTATTACTAGTCAGATATATTCTTGTGCGGTGAATCGGGCATGTTGAGTCCAGTTCTCTGAGCAAGGAGTAGGTCTTATCTATTACATATTGGGTTTATGGAACGGTATCTGAGCTAATTTGAAACTCTTGTTTTATGTATCACCCCACCTCACCTTTCCCGTTAAGCAGCCATAGTGTGTTTTCTGCATGTGTGACTCTGTTCTGTTTTGTAATTCAGTTCAAGTGTAACGGTTTTTACATTCCCTCTATAAGTGACACCTTATGAGAAGTGTCCTTTTCTGTGTGACTTATTTCACTTAGAATCGTCTTACCTAAATCCACTCATCATGCTGCTACTAGCCTTATGACATTGATTTCATGGCTGAGTGATATTCCATTGTACATAAGGACCACAACTTTTTGATCCATTTTTCGCTTTCCTGGGATATTTAAGGTGGAATGAAGTGGAGGTCCTTGTCAACAGAGCAGCCCTAAACTTTGGGGTGCTTGTGTCTTGCTGATTTTCAATTTTCCCACTTTATCCCCCCATGCGTGGAAGTGCCCTATGCTCTCTTAGCTGTGTTTTTTAGATGTTTCAGGACACACCGTACACTTCTCCAGAGTGGCTGTTGGCAATTTACATCCCGCCCATCAGTGTAGCAAGGCTCCCATTTCTCCATGGCCTGTCCTGCATTTCTGGTTTTGACACTTTTTTCAGCATGGCCCTTTTGACCGATGGGAAGCGAGACTTCTTTGTAGCGCTGATTTGCCTTTCCAGGTTGCTTGGTTGGCCAAAGAGGGCGTACGCGTTTTTTCTTGAATATATTCAGTAAAAAACGCGTAAGCCCTTTTTGGACAAGGGCATCATTGTCTACGTTTTGCCGCTTTTCATGTGCTTTAAAGGCGATTCGAATCTACCTCCTGAAATCTGTTCCCTGCAATTCTGCCTTGATTTCAAATCCTCTTCTTTGCCTTCCCTCCATATATTTGTGGATGAGAGTTATCATTTATAACTCTGCAGTTTTGTGAATTGCAGTGCCCTGACGCTCCATTTTACAAGTCGCTTTTTTGGGAGCTGGCCGCAAAAGCGCAGGATGGCTTCAGGCCCTGCTCTGGTTCCGGGGGGCAGGCTGAGCCTGTGGTTAATTCTTCTTCCTGATGGGAAAATAGAGTGACCTGTGCCTCTCCCAACACCAAGAGCTAGTCTCTCATTGGTTCCCCGTCTTCCCGTTCATCCTCAGGACAAATTGCAACCTGTACGGAACAGGAGGTTAAAGGTGCTGAGGCTCCAAGTAGGGAGATTGCTAGTAAAGTGGCTGGAATGGCGAACCCGAGCACAAGGAGATGAGAAATGAGGTGCGTTTTAGAAACCTTTCCCCATCACACGGTGTACCATCTTCTGGGTTACTCATGCATGTTTTCGATGTAGGAAGATGCCCTTGAACCTGGAGATTTGGGACCCATGCGATGGGTAGCACGCAGTATTACTTTAAAGGGTCTGCGTTTGCTCATCCAACCTCACCAAACCTCTCAGCCCCAAGAGTGTCCACCCTTATGTCTCATCCAGCTGTGGGTCTAGATATGGTCAATCCAGGTTGCATCACAGCCCCTGAACGAATTGTGTAAGAATTTCTCTCTCTTTCCCTGTCTTTGTTTCATGGGTTTTTAAAAGTAATTTATTTTTATAATGGGGTTTAGCTGCTTTTCAGGGCTGTGTTTATGCCGCTTTACACCCACTTGACACACTAACAGAGAGATATCAATACATAGGTTTTAAGATTATTACTAGTCAGATATATTCTTGTGCGGTGAATCGGGCGTGTTGAGTCCAGTTCTCTGAGCAAGGAGTAGGTCTTGTCTATTACATATTGGGTTTATGGAACGGTATCTGAGCTAATTTGAAACTCTTGTTTTATGTATCACCCCACCTCACCTTTCCCGTTAAGCAGCCATAGTGTGTTTTCTGCATGTGTGACTCTGTTCTGTTTTGTAATTCAGTTCAAGTGTAACGGTTTTTACATTCCCTCTATAAGTGACACCTTATGAGAAGTGTCCTTTTCTGTGTGACTTATTTCACTTAGAATCGTCTTACCTAAATCCACTCATCATGCTGCTACTAGCCTTATGACATTGATTTCATGGCTGAGTGATATTCCATTGTACATAAGGACAACAACTTTTTATCCATTTTTCGCTTTCCTGGGATATTTAAGGTGGAATGAAGTGGAGGTCCTTGTCAACAGAGCAGCCCTAAACTTTGGGGTGCTTGTGTCTTGCTGATTTTCAATTTTCCCACTTTATCCCCCCATGCGTGGAAGTGCCCTATGCTCTCTAAGCTGTGTTTTTTAGATGTTTCAGGACACACCGTACACTTCTCCAGAGTGGCTGTTGGCAATTTACATCCCGCCCATCAGTGTAGCAAGGCTCCCATTTCTCCATGGCCTGTCCTGCATTTCTGGTTTTGACACTTTTTTCAGCATGGCCCTTTTGACCGATGGGAAGCGAGACTTCTTTGTAGCGCTGATTTGCCTTTCCAGGTTGCTTGGTTGGCCAAAAAGGGCGTATGCGTTTTTTCCTGAATATATTCAGGAAAAAACGCATACGCCCTTTTTGGCCAAGGGCATCATTGTCAACGTTTTGCCGCTTTTCATGTGCTTTAAAGGCGATTCGAATCTACCTCCTGAAATCTGTTCCCTGCAATTCTGCCTTGATTTCAAATCCTCTTCTTTGCCTTCCCTCCATATATTTGTGGACGAGAGTTATCATTTATAACTCTGCAGTTTTGTGAATTGCAGTGCCCTGACGCTCCATTTTACAAGTCGCTTTTTTGGGAGCTGGCCGCAAAAGCGCCGGATGGCTTCAGGCCCTGTTCTGGTTCCGGGGGGCTGGCTGAGCCTGAGGTTAATTCTTCTTCCTGATGGGAAAATAGAGTGACCTGTGCCTGTCCCAACACCAAGAGCTAGTCTCTCATTGGTTCCCCGTCTTCCCGTTCATCCTCAGGACAAATTGCAACCTGTACGGAACAGGAGGCTAAAGGTGCTGATGCTCCAAGTAGGGAGATTGCTAGTAAAGTGGCTGGAATGGCGAACCCGAGCACAAGGAGATGAGAAATGAGGTGCGTTTTAGAAACCTTTCCCCATCACACGGTGTACCATTTTCTGGGTTTCTCATGCATGTTTTCGATGTAGGAAGATGCCCTTGAACCTGGAGATTTGGGACCCATGCGATGGGTAGCACGCAGTATTACTTTAAAGGGTCTGCGTTTGCTCACCCAACCTCAACAAACCTCTCAGCCCCAAGAGTGTCCACCCTTATGTCTCATCCAGCTGTGGGTCTAGATATGGTCAATCCAGGTTGCATCACAGCCCCTGAACGAATTGTGTAAGAATTTCTCTCTCTTTCCCTGTCTTTGTTTCATGGGTTTTTAAAAGTAATTTATTTTTATAATGGCGTTTAGCTGCTTTTCACGGCTGTGTTTATGCCGCTTTACACCCACTTGACACACTAACAGAGAGATAGCAATACATAGGTTTTAAGATTATTACTAGTCAGATATATTCTTGTGCGGTGAATCGGGCGTGTTGAGTCCAGTTCTCTGAGCAAGGAGTAGGTCTTGTCTATTACATATTGGGTTTATGGAACGGTATCTGAGCTAATTTGAAACTCTTGTTTTATGTATCACCCCACCTCACCTTTCCCGTTAAGCAGCCATAGTGTGTTTTCTGCATGTGTGACTCTGTTCTGTTTTGTAATTCAGTTCAAGTGTAACGGTTTTTACATTCCCTCTATAAGTGACACGTTATGAGAAGTGTCCTTTTCTGTGTGACTTATTTCACTTAGAATCGTCTTACCTAAATCCACTCATCATGCTGCTACTAGCCTTATGACATTGATTTCATGGCTGAGTGATATTCCATTGTACATAAGGACCACAACTTTTTTATCCATTTTTCGCTTTCCTGGGATATTTAAGGTGGAATGAAGTGGAGGTCCTTGTCAACAGAGCAGCCCTAAACTTTGGGGTGCTTGTGTCTTGCTGATTTTCAATTTTCCCACTTTATCCCCCCATGCGTGGAAGTGCCCTATGCTCTCTAAGCTGTGTTTTTTAGATGTTTCAGGACACACCGTACACTTCTCCAGAGTGGCTGTTGGCAATTTACATCCCGCCCATCAGTGTAGCAAGGCTCCCATTTCTCCATGGCCTGTCCTGCATTTCTGGTTTTGACACTTTTTTCAGCATGGCCCTTTTGACCGATGGGAAGCGAGACTTCTTTGTAGCGCTGATTTGCCTTTCCAGGTTGCTTGGTTGGCCAAAAAGGGCGTATGCGTTTTTTCCTGAATATATTCAGGAAAAAACGCATACGCCCTTTTTGGCCAAGGGCATCATTGTCAACGTTTTGCCGCTTTTCATGTGCTTTAAAGGCGATTCGAATCTACCTCCTGAAATCTGTTTCCTGCAATTCTGCCTTGATTTCAAATCCTCTTCTTTGCCTTCCCTCAATATATTTGTGGACGAGAGTTATCATTTATAACTCTGCAGGTTTGTGAATTGCAGTGCCCTGAAACTCCATTTTACAAGTCGCTTTTTTGGGAGCTGGCCGCAAAAGCGCAGGATGGCTTCAGGCCCTGTTCTGGTTCCAGGGGGCAGGCTGAGCCTGTGGTTAATTCTTCTTCCTGATGGGAAAATAGAGTGACCTGTGCCTGTCCCAACACCAAGAGCTAGTCTCTCATTGGTTCCCCGTCTTCCCGTTCATCCTCAGGACAAATTGCAACCTGTACGGAACAGGAGGTTAAAGGTGCTGATGCTCCAAGTACGGAGATTGCTAGTAAAGTGGCTGGAATGGCGAACCCGAGCACAAGGAGATGAGAAATGAGGTGCGTTTTAGAAACCTTTCCCCATCACACGGTGTACCATCTTCTGGGTTTCTCATGCATGTTTTCGATGTAGGAAGATGCCCTTGAACCTGGAGATTTGGGACCCATGCGATGGGTAGCACGCAGTATTACTTTAAAGGGTCTGCGTTTGCTCACCCAACCTCACCAAACCTCTCAGCCCCAAGAGTGTCCACCCTTATGTCTCATCCAGCTGTGGGTCTAGATATGGTCAATCCAGGTTGCATCACAGCCCCTGAACGAATTGTGTAAGAATTTCTCTCTCTTTCCCTGTCTTTGTTTCATGGGTTTTGAAAAGTAATTTATTTTTATAATGGGGTTTAGCTGCTTTTCACGGCTGTGTTTATGCCGCTTTACACCCACTTGACACACTAACAGAGAGATATCAATACATAGGTTTTAAGATTATTACTAGTCAGATATATTCTTGTGCGGTGAATCGGGCGTGTTGAGTCCAGTTCTCTGAGCAAGGAGTAGGTCTTGTCTATTACATATTGGGTTTATGGAACGGTATCTGAGCTAATTTGAAACTCTTGTTTTATGTATCACCCCACCTCACCTTTCCCGTTAAGCAGCCATAGTGTGTTTTCTGCATGTGTGACTCTGTTCTGTTTTGTAATTCAGTTCATGTGTAACGGTTTTTACATTCCCTCTATAAGTGACACCTTATGAGAAGTGTCCTTTTCTGTGTGACTTATTTCACTTAGAATCGTCTTACCTAAATCCACTCATCATGCTGCTACTAGCCTTATGACATTGATTTCATGGCTGAGTGCTATTCCATTGTACATAAGGACCACAACTTTTTTATCCATTTTTCGCTTTCCTGGGATATTTAAGGTGGAATGAAGTGGAGGTCCTTGTCAACAGAGCAGCCCTAAACTTTGGGGTGCTTGTGTCTTGCTGATTTTCAATTTTCCCACTTTATCCCCCCATGCGTGGAAGTGCCCTATGCTCTCTAAGCTGTGTTTTTTAGATGTTTCAGGACACACCGTACACGTCTCCAGAGTGGCTGTTGGCAATTTACATCCCGCCCATCAGTGTAGCAAGGCTCCGATTCCTCCATGGCCTGTCCTGCATTTCTGGTTTTGACACTTTTTTCAGCATGGCCCTTTTGACCGATGGGAAGCGAGACTTCTTTGTAGCGCTGATTTGCCTTTCCAGGTTGCTTGGTTGGCCAAAAAGGGCGTATGCGTTTTTTCCTGAATATATTCAGGAAAAAACGCATACGCCCTTTTTGGCCAAGGGCATCATTGTCAACGTTTTGCCGCTTTTCATGTGCTTTAAAGGCGATTCGAATCTACCTCCTGAAATCTGTTTCCTGCAATTCTGCCTTGATTTCAAATCCTCTTCTTTGCCTTCCCTCAATATATTTGTGGACGAGAGTTATCATTTATAACTCTGCAGGTTTGTGAATTGCAGTGCCCTGAAGCTCCATTTTACAAGTCGCTTTTTTGGGAGCTGGCCGCAAAAGCGCAGGATGGCTTCAGGCCCTGCTCTGGTTCCGGGGGGCAGGCTGAGCCTGTGGTTAATTCTTCTTCCTGATGGGAAAATAGAGTGACCTGTGCCTGTCCCAACACCAAGAGGTAGTCTCTCATTGGTTCCCCGTCTTCCCGTTCATCCTCAGGACAAATTGCAACCTGTACGGAACAGGAGGTTAAAGGTGCTGATGCTCCAAGTAGGGAGATTGCTAGTAAAGTGGCTGGAATGGCGAACCCGAGCACAAGGAGATGAGAAATGAGGTGCGTTTTAGAAACCTTTCCCCATCATACGGTGTACCATCTTCTGGGTTTCTCATGCATGTTTTCGATGTAGGAAGATGCCCTTGAACCTGGAGATTTGGGACCCATGCGATGGGTAGCACGCAGTATTACTTTAAAGGGTCTGCGTTTGCTCACCCAACCTCACCAAACCTCTCAGCCCCAAGAGTGTCCACCCTTATGTCTCATCCAGCTGTGGGTCTAGATATGGTCAATCCAGGTTGCATCACAGCCCCTGAACGAATTGTGTAAGAATTTCTCTCTCTTTCCCTGTCTTTGTTTCATGGGTTTTTAAAAGTAATTTATTTTTATAATGGGGTTTAGCTGCTTTTCACGGCTGTGTTTATGCCGCTTTACACCCACTTGACACACTAACAGAGAGATATCAATACATAGGTTTTAAGATTATTACTAGTCAGATATTTCCTTGTGCGGTGAATCGGGCGTGTTGAGTCCAGTTCTCTGAGCAAGGAGTAGGTCTTGTCTATTACATATTGGGTTTATGGAACGGTATCTGAGCTAATTTGAAACTCTTGTTTTATGTATCACCCCACCTCACCTTTCCCGTTAAGCAGCCATAGTGAGTTTTCTGCATGTGTGACTCTGTTCTGTTTTGTAATTCAGTTCAAGTGTAACGGTTTTTACATTCCCTCTATAAGTGACACCTTATGAGAAGTGTCCTTTTCTGTGTGACTTATTTCACTTAGAATCGTCTTACCTAAATCCACTCATCATGCTGCTACTAGCCTTATGACATTGATTTCATGGCTGAGTGTTATTCCATTGTACATAAGGACCACAACTTTTTGATCCATTTTTCGCTTTCCTGGGATATTTAAGGTGGAATGAAGTGGAGGTCCTTGTCAACAGAGCAGCCCTAAACTTTGGGGTGCTTGTGTCTTGCTGATTTTCAATTTTACCACTTTATCCCCCCATGCTTGGAAGTGCCCTATGCTCTCTAAGCTGTGTTTTTTAGATGTTTCAGGACACACCGTACACTTCTCCAGAGTGGCTGTTGGCAATTTACATCCCGCCCATCAGTGTAGCAAGGCTCCCATTTCTCCATGGCCTGTCCTGCATTTCTGGTTTTGACACTTTTTTCAGCATGGCCCTTTTGACCGATGGGAAGCGAGACTTCTTAGTAGCGCTGATTTGCCTTTCCAGGTTGCTTGATTGGCCAAAAAGGGCGTATGCGTTTTTTCCTGAATATATTCAGGAAAAAAGGCATACGCCCTTTTTGGCCAAGGGCATCATTGTCAACGTTTTGCCGCTTTTCATGTGCTTTAAAGGCGATTCGAATCTACCTCCTGAAATCTGTTTCCTGCAATTCTGCCTTGATTTCAAATCCTCTTCTTTGCCTTCCCTCAATATATTTGTGGACGAGAGTTATCATTTATAACTCTGCAGGTTTGTGAATTGCAGTGCCCTGAAGCTCCATTTTACAAGTCGCTTTTTTGGGAGCTGGCCGCAAAAGCGCAGGATGGCTTCAGGCCCTGTTCTGGTTCCGGGGGGCAGGCTGAGCCTGTGGTTAATTCTTCTTCCTAATGGGAAAATAGAGTGACCTGTGCCTGTCCCAACACCAAGAGCTAGTCTCTCATTGGTTCCCCGTCTTCCCGTTCATCCTCAGGACAAATTGCAACCTGTACGGAACAGGAGGTTAAAGGTGCTGATGCTCCAAGTAGGGAGATTGCTAGTAAAGTGGCTGGAATGGCGAACCCGAGCACAAGGAGATGAGAAATGAGGTGCGTTTTAGAAACCTTTCCCCATCACACGGTGTACCATCTTCTGGGTTTCTCATGCATGTTTTCGATGTAGGAAGATGCCCTTGAACCTGGAGATTTGGGACCCATGCGATGGGTAGCACGCAGTATTACTTTAAAGGGTCTGCGTTTGCTCACCCAACCTCACCAAACCTCTCAGCCCCAAGAGTGTCCACCCTTATGTCTCATCCAGCTGTGGGTCTAGATATGGTCAATCCAGGTTGCATCACAGCCCCTGAACGAATTGTGTAAGAATTTCTCTCTCTTTCCCTGTCTTTGTTTCATGGGTTTTTAAAAGTAATTTATTTTTATAATGGGGTTTAGCTGCTTTTCAGGGCTGTGTTTATGCCGCTTTACACCCACTTGACACACTAACAGAGAGATATCAATACATAGGTTTTAAGATTATTACTAGTCAGATATATTCTTGTGCGGTGAATCGGGCGTGTTGAGTCCAGTTCTCTGAGCAAGGAGTAGGTCTTGTCTATTACATATTGGGTTTATGGAACGGTATCTGAGCTAATTTGAAACTCTTGTTTTATGTATCACCCCACCTCACCTTTCCCGTTAAGCAGCCATAGTGTGTTTTCTGCATGTGTGACTCTGTTCTGTTTTGTAATTCAGTTCAAGTGTAACGGTTTTTACATTCCCTCTATAAGTGACACCTTATGAGAAGTGTCCTTTTCTGTGTGACTTATTTCACTTAGAATCGTCTTACCTAAATCCACTCATCATGCTTCTACTAGCCTTATGACATTGATTTCATGGCTGAGTGATATTCCATTGTACATAAGGACAACAACTTTTTATCCATTTTTCGCTTTCCTGGGATATTTAAGGTGGAATGAAGTGGAGGTCCTTGTCAACAGAGCAGCCCTAAACTTTGGGGTGCTTGTGTCTTGCTGATTTTCAATTTTCCCACTTTATCCCCCCATGCCTGGAAGTGCCCTATGCTCTCTAAGCTGTGTTTTTTAGATGTTTCAGGACACACCGTACACTTCTCCAGAGTGGCTGTTGGCAATTTACATCCCGCCCATCAGTGTAGCAAGGCTCCCATTTCTCCATGGCCTGTCTTGCATTTCTGGTTTTGACACTTTTTTCAGCATGGCCCTTTTGACCGATGGGAAGCGAGACTTCTTTGTAGCGCTGATTTGCCTTTCCAGGTTGCTTGGTTGGCCAAAAAGGGCGTATGCGTTTTTTCTTGAATATATTCAGTAAAAAACGCGTAAGCCCTTTTTGGACAAGGGCATCATTGTCTACGTTTTGCCGCTTTTCATGTGCTTTAAAGGCGATTCGAATCTACCTCCTGAAATCTGTTCCCTGCAATTCTGCCTTGATTTCAAATCCTCTTCTTTGCCTTCCCTCCATATATTTGTGGACGAGAGTTATCATTTATAACTCTGCAGTTTTGTGAATTGCAGTGCCCTGACGCTCCATTTTACAAGTCGCTTTTTTGGGAGCTGGCCGCAAAAGCGCAGGATGGCTTCAGGCCCTGTTCTGGTTCCGGGGGGCAGGCTGAGCCTGTGGTTAATTCTTCTTCCTGATGGGAAAATAGAGTGACCTGTGCCTGTCCCAACACCAAGATCTAGTCTCTCATTGGTTCCCCGTCTTCCCGTTCATCCTCAGGACAAATTGCAACCTGTACGGAACAGGAGGTTAAAGGTGCTGAGGCTCCAAGTAGGGAGATTGCTAGTAAAGTGGCTGGAATGGCAAACCCGAGCACAAGGAGATGAGAAATGAGGTGCGTTTTAGAAACCTTTCCCCATCACACGGTGTACCATCTTCTGGGTTTCTCATGCATGTTTTCGATGTAGGAAGATGCCCTTGAACCTGGAGATTTGGGACCCATGCGATGGGTAGCACGCAGTATTACTTTAAAGGGTCTGCGTTTGCTCACCCAACCTCACCAAACCTCTCAGCCCCAAGAGTGTCCACCCTTATGTCTCATCCAGCTGTGGGTCTAGATATGGTCAATCCAGGTTGCATCACAGCCCCTGAACGAATTGTGTAAGAATTTCTCTCTCTTTCCCTGTCTTTGTTTCATGGGTTTTTAAAAGTAATTTATTTTTATAATGGGGTTTAGCTGCATTTCACGGCTGTGTTTATGCCGCTTTACACCCACTTGACACACTAACAGAGAGATATCAATACATAGGTTTTAAGATTATTACTAGTCAGATATATTCTTGTGCGGTGAATCGGGCATGTTGAGTCCAGTTCTCTGAGCAAGGAGTAGGTCTTATCTATTACATATTGGGTTTATGGAACGGTATCTGAGCTAATTTGAAACTCTTGTTTTATGTATCACCCCACCTCACCTTTCCCGTTAAGCAGCCATAGTGTGTTTTCTGCATGTGTGACTCTGTTCTGTTTTGTAATTCAGTTCAAGTGTAACGGTTTTTACATTCTCTCTATAAGTGACACCTTATGAGAAGTGTCCTTTTCTGTGTGACTTATTTCACTTAGAATCGTCTTACCTAAATCCACTCATCATGCTGCTACTAGCCTTATGACATTGATTTCATGGCTGAGTGCTATTCCATTGTACATAAGGACCACAACTTTTTTATCCATTTTTCGCTTTCCTGGGATATTTAAGGTGGAATGAAGTGGAGGTCCTTGTCAACAGAGCAGCCCTAAACTTTGGGGTGCTTGTGTCTTGCTGATTTTCAATTTTCCCACTTTATCCCCCCATGCGTGGAAGTGCCCTATGCTCTCTAAGCTGTGTTTTTTAGATGTTTCAGGACACACCGTACACGTCTCCAGAGTGGCTGTTGGCAATTTACATCCCGCCCATCAGTGTAGCAAGGCTCCGATTCCTCCATGGCCTGTCCTGCATTTCTGGTTTTGACACTTTTTTCAGCATGGCCCTTTTGACCGATGGGAAGCGAGACTTCTTTGTAGCGCTGATTTGCCTTTCCAGGTTGCTTGGTTGGCCAAAAAGGGCGTATGCGTTTTTTCCTGAATATATTCAGGAAAAAACGCATACGCCCTTTTTGGCCAAGGGCATCATTGTCAACGTTTTGCCGCTTTTCATGTGCTTTAAAGGCGATTCGAATCTACCTCCTGAAATCTGTTTCCTGCAATTCTGCCTTGATTTCAAATCCTCTTCTTTGCCTTCCCTCAATATATTTGTGGACGAGAGTTATCATTTATAACTCTGCAGGTTTGTGAATTGCAGTGCCCTGAAGCTCCATTTTACAAGTCGCTTTTTTGGGAGCTGGCCGCAAAAGCGCAGGATGGCTTCAGGCCCTGCTCTGGTTCCGGGGGGCAGGCTGAGCCTGTGGTTAATTCTTCTTCCTGATGGGAAAATAGAGTGACCTGTGCCTGTCCCAACACCAAGAGGTAGTCTCTCATTGGTTCCCCGTCTTCCCGTTCATCCTCAGGACAAATTGCAACCTGTACGGAACAGGAGGTTAAAGGTGCTGATGCTCCAAGTAGGGAGATTGCTAGTAAAGTGGCTGGAATGGCGAACCCGAGCACAAGGAGATGAGAAATGAGGTGCGTTTTAGAAACCTTTCCCCATCATACGGTGTACCATCTTCTGGGTTTCTCATGCATGTTTTCGATGTAGGAAGATGCCCTTGAACCTGGAGATTTGGGACCCATGCGATGGGTAGCACGCAGTATTACTTTAAAGGGTCTGCGTTTGCTCACCCAACCTCACCAAACCTCTCAGCCCCAAGAGTGTCCACCCTTATGTCTCATCCAGCTGTGGGTCTAGATATGGTCAATCCAGGTTGCATCACAGCCCCTGAACGAATTGTGTAAGAATTTCTCTCTCTTTCCCTGTCTTTGTTTCATGGGTTTTTAAAAGTAATTTATTTTTATAATGGGGTTTAGCTGCTTTTCACGGCTGTGTTTATGCCGCTTTACACCCACTTGACACACTAACAGAGAGATATCAATACATAGGTTTTAAGATTATTACTAGTCAGATATTTCCTTGTGCGGTGAATCGGGCGTGTTGAGTCCAGTTCTCTGAGCAAGGAGTAGGTCTTGTCTATTACATATTGGGTTTATGGAACGGTATCTGAGCTAATTTGAAACTCTTGTTTTATGTATCACCCCACCTCACCTTTCCCGTTAAGCAGCCATAGTGAGTTTTCTGCATGTGTGACTCTGTTCTGTTTTGTAATTCAGTTCAAGTGTAACGGTTTTTACATTCCCTCTATAAGTGACACCTTATGAGAAGTGTCCTTTTCTGTGTGACTTATTTCACTTAGAATCGTCTTACCTAAATCCACTCATCATGCTGCTACTAGCCTTATGACATTGATTTCATGGCTGAGTGTTATTCCATTGTACATAAGGACCACAACTTTTTGATCCATTTTTCGCTTTCCTGGGATATTTAAGGTGGAATGAAGTGGAGGTCCTTGTCAACAGAGCAGCCCTAAACTTTGGGGTGCTTGTGTCTTGCTGATTTTCAATTTTACCACTTTATCCCCCCATGCTTGGAAGTGCCCTATGCTCTCTAAGCTGTGTTTTTTAGATGTTTCAGGACACACCGTACACTTCTCCAGAGTGGCTGTTGGCAATTTACATCCCGCCCATCAGTGTAGCAAGGCTCCCATTTCTCCATGGCCTGTCCTGCATTTCTGGTTTTGACACTTTTTTCAGCATGGCCCTTTTGACCGATGGGAAGCGAGACTTCTTAGTAGCGCTGATTTGCCTTTCCAGGTTGCTTGATTGGCCAAAAAGGGCGTATGCGTTTTTTCCTGAATATATTCAGGAAAAAAGGCATACGCCCTTTTTGGCCAAGGGCATCATTGTCAACGTTTTGCCGCTTTTCATGTGCTTTAAAGGCGATTCGAATCTACCTCCTGAAATCTGTTTCCTGCAATTCTGCCTTGATTTCAAATCCTCTTCTTTGCCTTCCCTCAATATATTTGTGGACGAGAGTTATCATTTATAACTCTGCAGGTTTGTGAATTGCAGTGCCCTGAAGCTCCATTTTACAAGTCGCTTTTTTGGGAGCTGGCCGCAAAAGCGCAGGATGGCTTCAGGCCCTGTTCTGGTTCCGGGGGGCAGGCTGAGCCTGTGGTTAATTCTTCTTCCTAATGGGAAAATAGAGTGACCTGTGCCTGTCCCAACACCAAGAGCTAGTCTCTCATTGGTTCCCCGTCTTCCCGTTCATCCTCAGGACAAATTGCAACCTGTACGGAACAGGAGGTTAAAGGTGCTGATGCTCCAAGTAGGGAGATTGCTAGTAAAGTGGCTGGAATGGCGAACCCGAGCACAAGGAGATGAGAAATGAGGTGCGTTTTAGAAACCTTTCCCCATCACACGGTGTACCATCTTCTGGGTTTCTCATGCATGTTTTCGATGTAGGAAGATGCCCTTGAACCTGGAGATTTGGGACCCATGCGATGGGTAGCACGCAGTATTACTTTAAAGGGTCTGCGTTTGCTCACCCAACCTCACCAAACCTCTCAGCCCCAAGAGTGTCCACCCTTATGTCTCATCCAGCTGTGGGTCTAGATATGGTCAATCCAGGTTGCATCACAGCCCCTGAACGAATTGTGTAAGAATTTCTCTCTCTTTCCCTGTCTTTGTTTCATGGGTTTTTAAAAGTAATTTATTTTTATAATGGGGTTTAGCTGCTTTTCAGGGCTGTGTTTATGCCGCTTTACACCCACTTGACACACTAACAGAGAGATATCAATACATAGGTTTTAAGATTATTACTAGTCAGATATATTCTTGTGCGGTGAATCGGGCGTGTTGAGTCCAGTTCTCTGAGCAAGGAGTAGGTCTTGTCTATTACATATTGGGTTTATGGAACGGTATCTGAGCTAATTTGAAACTCTTGTTTTATGTATCACCCCACCTCACCTTTCCCGTTAAGCAGCCATAGTGTGTTTTCTGCATGTGTGACTCTGTTCTGTTTTGTAATTCAGTTCAAGTGTAACGGTTTTTACATTCCCTCTATAAGTGACACCTTATGAGAAGTGTCCTTTTCTGTGTGACTTATTTCACTTAGAATCGTCTTACCTAAATCCACTCATCATGCTTCTACTAGCCTTATGACATTGATTTCATGGCTGAGTGATATTCCATTGTACATAAGGACAACAACTTTTTATCCATTTTTCGCTTTCCTGGGATATTTAAGGTGGAATGAAGTGGAGGTCCTTGTCAACAGAGCAGCCCTAAACTTTGGGGTGCTTGTGTCTTGCTGATTTTCAATTTTCCCACTTTATCCCCCCATGCCTGGAAGTGCCCTATGCTCTCTAAGCTGTGTTTTTTAGATGTTTCAGGACACACCGTACACTTCTCCAGAGTGGCTGTTGGCAATTTACATCCCGCCCATCAGTGTAGCAAGGCTCCCATTTCTCCATGGCCTGTCTTGCATTTCTGGTTTTGACACTTTTTTCAGCATGGCCCTTTTGACCGATGGGAAGCGAGACTTCTTTGTAGCGCTGATTTGCCTTTCCAGGTTGCTTGGTTGGCCAAAAAGGGCGTATGCGTTTTTTCTTGAATATATTCAGTAAAAAACGCGTAAGCCCTTTTTGGACAAGGGCATCATTGTCTACGTTTTGCCGCTTTTCATGTGCTTTAAAGGCGATTCGAATCTACCTCCTGAAATCTGTTCCCTGCAATTCTGCCTTGATTTCAAATCCTCTTCTTTGCCTTCCCTCCATATATTTGTGGACGAGAGTTATCATTTATAACTCTGCAGTTTTGTGAATTGCAGTGCCCTGACGCTCCATTTTACAAGTCGCTTTTTTGGGAGCTGGCCGCAAAAGCGCAGGATGGCTTCAGGCCCTGTTCTGGTTCCGGGGGGCAGGCTGAGCCTGTGGTTAATTCTTCTTCCTGATGGGAAAATAGAGTGACCTGTGCCTGTCCCAACACCAAGATCTAGTCTCTCATTGGTTCCCCGTCTTCCCGTTCATCCTCAGGACAAATTGCAACCTGTACGGAACAGGAGGTTAAAGGTGCTGAGGCTCCAAGTAGGGAGATTGCTAGTAAAGTGGCTGGAATGGCAAACCCGAGCACAAGGAGATGAGAAATGAGGTGCGTTTTAGAAACCTTTCCCCATCACACGGTGTACCATCTTCTGGGTTTCTCATGCATGTTTTCGATGTAGGAAGATGCCCTTGAACCTGGAGATTTGGGACCCATGCGATGGGTAGCACGCAGTATTACTTTAAAGGGTCTGCGTTTGCTCACCCAACCTCACCAAACCTCTCAGCCCCAAGAGTGTCCACCCTTATGTCTCATCCAGCTGTGGGTCTAGATATGGTCAATCCAGGTTGCATCACAGCCCCTGAACGAATTGTGTAAGAATTTCTCTCTCTTTCCCTGTCTTTGTTTCATGGGTTTTTAAAAGTAATTTATTTTTATAATGGGGTTTAGCTGCATTTCACGGCTGTGTTTATGCCGCTTTACACCCACTTGACACACTAACAGAGAGATATCAATACATAGGTTTTAAGATTATTACTAGTCAGATATATTCTTGTGCGGTGAATCGGGCATGTTGAGTCCAGTTCTCTGAGCAAGGAGTAGGTCTTATCTATTACATATTGGGTTTATGGAACGGTATCTGAGCTAATTTGAAACTCTTGTTTTATGTATCACCCCACCTCACCTTTCCCGTTAAGCAGCCATAGTGTGTTTTCTGCATGTGTGACTCTGTTCTGTTTTGTAATTCAGTTCAAGTGTAACGGTTTTTACATTCTCTCTATAAGTGACACCTTATGAGAAGTGTCCTTTTCTGTGTGACTTATTTCACTTAGAATCGTCTTACCTAAATCCACTCATCATGCTGCTACTAGCCTTATGACATTGATTTCATGGCTGAGTGATATTCCATTGTACATAAGGACCACAACTTTTTGATCCATTTTTCGCTTTCCTGGGATATTTAAGGTGGAATGAAGTGGAGGTCCTTGTCAACAGAGCAGCCCTAAACTTTGGGGTGCTTGTGTCTTGCTGATTTTCAATTTTCCCACTTTATCCCCCCATGCGTGGAAGTGCCCTATGCTCTCTTAGCTGTGTTTTTTAGATGTTTCAGGACACACCGTACACTTCTCCAGAGTGGCTGTTGGCAATTTACATCCCGCCCATCAGTGTAGCAAGGCTCCCATTTCTCCATGGCCTGTCCTGCATTTCTGGTTTTGACACTTTTTTCAGCATGGCCCTTTTGACCGATGGGAAGCGAGACTTCTTTGTAGCGCTGATTTGCCTTTCCAGGTTGCTTGGTTGGCCAAAGAGGGCGTACGCGTTTTTTCTTGAATATATTCAGTAAAAAACGCGTAAGCCCTTTTTGGACAAGGGCATCATTGTCTACGTTTTGCCGCTTTTCATGTGCTTTAAAGGCGATTCGAATCTACCTCCTGAAATCTGTTCCCTGCAATTCTGCCTTGATTTCAAATCCTCTTCTTTGCCTTCCCTCCATATATTTGTGGATGAGAGTTATCATTTATAACTCTGCAGTTTTGTGAATTGCAGTGCCCTGACGCTCCATTTTACAAGTCGCTTTTTTGGGAGCTGGCCGCAAAAGCGCAGGATGGCTTCAGGCCCTGCTCTGGTTCCGGGGGGCAGGCTGAGCCTGTGGTTAATTCTTCTTCCTGATGGGAAAATAGAGTGACCTGTGCCTCTCCCAACACCAAGAGCTAGTCTCTCATTGGTTCCCCGTCTTCCCGTTCATCCTCAGGACAAATTGCAACCTGTACGGAACAGGAGGTTAAAGGTGCTGAGGCTCCAAGTAGGGAGATTGCTAGTAAAGTGGCTGGAATGGCGAACCCGAGCACAAGGAGATGAGAAATGAGGTGCGTTTTAGAAACCTTTCCCCATCACACGGTGTACCATCTTCTGGGTTTCTCATGCATGTTTTCGATGTAGGAAGATGCCCTTGAACCTGGAGATTTGGGACCCATGCGATGGGTAGCACGCAGTATTACTTTAAAGGGTCTGCGTTTGCTCATCCAACCTCACCAAACCTCTCAGCCCCAAGAGTGTCCACCCTTATGTCTCATCCAGCTGTGGGTCTAGATATGGTCAATCCAGGTTGCATCACAGCCCCTGAACGAATTGTGTAAGAATTTCTCTCTCTTTCCCTGTCTTTGTTTCATGGGTTTTTAAAAGTAATTTATTTTTATAATGGGGTTTAGCTGCTTTTCAGGGCTGTGTTTATGCCGCTTTACACCCACTTGACACACTAACAGAGAGATATCAATACATAGGTTTTAAGATTATTACTAGTCAGATATATTCTTGTGCGGTGAATCGGGCGTGTTGAGTCCAGTTCTCTGAGCAAGGAGTAGGTCTTGTCTATTACATATTGGGTTTATGGAACGGTATCTGAGCTAATTTGAAACTCTTGTTTTATGTATCACCCCACCTCACCTTTCCCGTTAAGCAGCCATAGTGTGTTTTCTGCATGTGTGACTCTGTTCTGTTTTGTAATTCAGTTCAAGTGTAACGGTTTTTACATTCCCTCTATAAGTGACACCTTATGAGAAGTGTCCTTTTCTGTGTGACTTATTTCACTTAGAATCGTCTTACCTAAATCCACTCATCATGCTGCTACTAGCCTTATGACATTGATTTCATGGCTGAGTGATATTCCATTGTACATAAGGACAACAACTTTTTATCCATTTTTCGCTTTCCTGGGATATTTAAGGTGGAATGAAGTGGAGGTCCTTGTCAACAGAGCAGCCCTAAACTTTGGGGTGCTTGTGTCTTGCTGATTTTCAATTTTCCCACTTTATCCCCCCATGCGTGGAAGTGCCCTATGCTCTCTAAGCTGTGTTTTTTAGATGTTTCAGGACACACCGTACACTTCTCCAGAGTGGCTGTTGGCAATTTACATCCCGCCCATCAGTGTAGCAAGGCTCCCATTTCTCCATGGCCTGTCCTGCATTTCTGGTTTTGACACTTTTTTCAGCATGGCCCTTTTGACCGATGGGAAGCGAGACTTCTTTGTAGCGCTGATTTGCCTTTCCAGGTTGCTTGGTTGGCCAAAAAGGGCGTATGCGTTTTTTCCTGAATATATTCAGGAAAAAACGCATACGCCCTTTTTGGCCAAGGGCATCATTGTCAACGTTTTGCCGCTTTTCATGTGCTTTAAAGGCGATTCGAATCTACCTCCTGAAATCTGTTCCCTGCAATTCTGCCTTGATTTCAAATCCTCTTCTTTGCCTTCCCTCCATATATTTGTGGACGAGAGTTATCATTTATAACTCTGCAGTTTTGTGAATTGCAGTGCCCTGACGCTCCATTTTACAAGTCGCTTTTTTGGGAGCTGGCCGCAAAAGCGCCGTATGGCTTCAGGCCCTGTTCTGGTTCCGGGGGGCTGGCTGAGCCTGAGGTTAATTCTTCTTCCTGATGGGAAAATAGAGTGACCTGTGCCTGTCCCAACACCAAGAGCTAGTCTCTCATTGGTTCCCCGTCTTCCCGTTCATCCTCAGGACAAATTGCAACCTGTACGGAACAGGAGGCTAAAGGTGCTGATGCTCCAAGTAGGGAGATTGCTAGTAAAGTGGCTGGAATGGCGAACCCGAGCACAAGGAGATGAGAAATGAGGTGCGTTTTAGAAACCTTTCCCCATCACACGGTGTACCATTTTCTGGGTTTCTCATGCATGTTTTCGATGTAGGAAGATGCCCTTGAACCTGGAGATTTGGGACCCATGCGATGGGTAGCACGCAGTATTACTTTAAAGGGTCTGCGTTTGCTCACCCAACCTCACCAAACCTCTCAGCCCCAAGAGTGTCCACCCTTATGTCTCATCCAGCTGTGGGTCTAGATATGGTCAATCCAGGTTGCATCACAGCCCCTGAACGAATTGTGTAAGAATTTCTCTCTCTTTCCCTGTCTTTGTTTCATGGGTTTTGAAAAGTAATTTATTTTTATAATGGGGTTTAGCTGCTTTTCACGGCTGTGTTTATGCCGCTTTACACCCACTTGACACACTAACAGAGAGATATCAATACATAGGTTTTAAGATTATTACTAGTCAGATATATTCTTGTGCGGTGAATCGGGCGTGTTGAGTCCAGTTCTCTGAGCAAGGAGTAGGTCTTGTCTATTACATATTGGGTTTATGGAACGGTATCTGAGCTAATTTGAAACTCTTGTTTTATGTATCACCCCACCTCACCTTTCCCGTTAAGCAGCCATAGTGTGTTTTCTGCATGTGTGACTCTGTTCTGTTTTGTAATTCAGTTCAAGTGTAACGGTTTTTACATTCCCTCTATAAGTGACACCTTATGAGAAGTGTCCTTTTCTGTGTGACTTATTTCACTTAGAATCGTCTTACCTAAATCCACTCATCATGCTGCTACTAGCCTTATGACATTGATTTCATGGCTGAGTGCTATTCCATTGTACATAAGGACCACAACTTTTTTATCCATTTTTCGCTTTCCTGGGATATTTAAGGTGGAATGAAGTGGAGGTCCTTGTCAACAGAGCAGCCCTAAACTTTGGGGTGCTTGTGTCTTGCTGATTTTCAATTTTCCCACTTTATCCCCCCATGCGTGGAAGTGCCCTATGCTCTCTAAGCTGTGTTTTTTAGATGTTTCAGGACACACCGTACACGTCTCCAGAGTGGCTGTTGGCAATTTACATCCCGCCCATCAGTGTAGCAAGGCTCCGATTCCTCCATGGCCTGTCCTGCATTTCTGGTTTTGACACTTTTTTCAGCATGGCCCTTTTGACCGATGGGAAGCGAGACTTCTTTGTAGCGCTGATTTGCCTTTCCAGGTTGCTTGGTTGGCCAAAAAGGGCGTATGCGTTTTTTCCTGAATATATTCAGGAAAAAACGCATACGCCCTTTTTGGCCAAGGGCATCATTGTCAACGTTTTGCCGCTTTTCATGTGCTTTAAAGGCGATTCGAATCTACCTCCTGAAATCTGTTTCCTGCAATTCTGCCTTGATTTCAAATCCTCTTCTTTGCCTTCCCTCAATATATTTGTGGACGAGAGTTATCATTTATAACTCTGCAGGTTTGTGAATTGCAGTGCCCTGAAGCTCCATTTTACAAGTCGCTTTTTTGGGAGCTGGCCGCAAAAGCGCAGGATGGCTTCAGGCCCTGCTCTGGTTCCGGGGGGCAGGCTGAGCCTGTGGTTAATTCTTCTTCCTGATGGGAAAATAGAGTGACCTGTGCCTGTCCCAACACCAAGAGGTAGTCTCTCATTGGTTCCCCGTCTTCCCGTTCATCCTCAGGACAAATTGCAACCTGTACGGAACAGGAGGTTAAAGGTGCTGATGCTCCAAGTAGGGAGATTGCTAGTAAAGTGGCTGGAATGGCGAACCCGAGCACAAGGAGATGAGAAATGAGGTGCGTTTTAGAAACCTTTCCCCATCATACGGTGTACCATCTTCTGGGTTTCTCATGCATGTTTTCGATGTAGGAAGATGCCCTTGAACCTGGAGATTTGGGACCCATGCGATGGGTAGCACGCAGTATTACTTTAAAGGGTCTGCGTTTGCTCACCCAACCTCACCAAACCTCTCAGCCCCAAGAGTGTCCACCCTTATGTCTCATCCAGCTGTGGGTCTAGATATGGTCAATCCAGGTTGCATCACAGCCCCTGAACGAATTGTGTAAGAATTTCTCTCTCTTTCCCTGTCTTTGTTTCATGGGTTTTTAAAAGTAATTTATTTTTATAATGGGGTTTAGCTGCTTTTCACGGCTGTGTTTATGCCGCTTTACACCCACTTGACACACTAACAGAGAGATATCAATACATAGGTTTTAAGATTATTACTAGTCAGATATTTCCTTGTGCGGTGAATCGGGCGTGTTGAGTCCAGTTCTCTGAGCAAGGAGTAGGTCTTGTCTATTACATATTGGGTTTATGGAACGGTATCTGAGCTAATTTGAAACTCTTGTTTTATGTATCACCCCACCTCACCTTTCCCGTTAAGCAGCCATTGTGAGTTTTCTGCATGTGTGACTCTGTTCTGTTTTGTAATTCAGTTCAAGTGTAACGGTTTTTACATTCCCTCTATAAGTGACACCTTATGAGAAGTGTCCTTTTCTGTGTGACTTATTTCACTTAGAATCGTCTTACCTAAATCCACTCATCATGCTGCTACTAGCCTTATGACATTGATTTCATGGCTGAGTGTTATTCCATTGTACATAAGGACCACAACTTTTTGATCCATTTTTCGCTTTCCTGGGATATTTAAGGTGGAATGAAGTGGAGGTCCTTGTCAACAGAGCAGCCCTAAACTTTGGGGTGCTTGTGTCTTGCTGATTTTCAATTTTACCACTTTATCCCCCCATGCTTGGAAGTGCCCTATGCTCTCTAAGCTGTGTTTTTTAGATGTTTCAGGACACACCGTACACTTCTCCAGAGTGGCTGTTGGCAATTTACATCCCGCCCATCAGTGTAGCAAGGCTCCCATTTCTCCATGGCCTGTCCTGCATTTCTGGTTTTGACACTTTTTTCAGCATGGCCCTTTTGACCGATGGGAAGCCAGACTTCTTAGTAGCGCTGATTTGCCTTTCCAGGTTGCTTGGTTGGCCAAAAAGGGCGTATGCGTTTTTTCCTGAATATATTCAGGAAAAAACGCATACGCCCTTTTTGGCCAAGGGCATCATTGTCAACGTTTTGCCGCTTTTCATGTGCTTTAAAGGCGATTCGAATCTACCTCCTGAAATCTGTTTCCTGCAATTCTGCCTTGATTTCAAATCCTCTTCTTTGCCTTCCCTCAATATATTTGTGGACGAGAGTTATCATTTATAACTCTGCAGGTTTGTGAATTGCAGTGCCCAGAAGCTCCATTTTACAAGTCGCTTTTTTGGGAGCTGGCCGCAAAAGCGCAGGATGGCTTCAGGCCCTGTTCTGGTTCCGGGGGGCAGGCTGAGCCTGTGGTTAATTCTTCTTCCTGATGGGAAAATAGAGTGACCTGTGCCTGTCCCAACACCAAGAGCTAGTCTCTCATTGGTTCCCCGTCTTCCCGTTCATCCTCAGGACAAATTGCAACCTGTACGGAACAGGAGGTTAAAGGTGCTGATGCTCCAAGTAGGGAGATTGCTAGTAAAGTGGCTGGAATGGCGAACCCGAGCACAAGGAGATGAGAAATGAAGTGCGTTTTAGAAACCTTTCCCCATCACACGGTGTACCATCTTCTGGGTTTCTCATGCATGTTTTCGATGTAGGAAGATGCCCTTGAACCTGGAGATTTGGGACCCATGCGATGGGTAGCACGCAGTATTACTTTAAAGGGTCTGCATTTGCTCACCCAACCTCACCAAACCTCTCAGCCCCAAGAGTGTCCACCCTTATGTCTCATCCAGCTGTGGGTCTAGATATGGTCAATCCAGGTTGCATCACAGCCCCTGAACGAATTGTGTAAGAATTTCTCTCTCTTTCCCTGTCTTTGTTTCATGGGTTTTTAAAAGTAATTTATTTTTATAATGGGGTTTAGCTGCTTTTCACGGCTGTGTTTATGCCACTTTACACCCACTTGACACACTAACAGAGAGATATCAATACATAGGTTTTAAGATTATTACTAGTCAGATATATTCTTGTGCGGTGAATCGGGCGTGTTGAGTCAATTCTCTGAGCAAGGAGTAGGTCTTGTCTATTACATATTGGGTTTATGGAACGGTATCTGAGCTAATTTGAAACTCTTGTTTTATGTATCACCCCACCTCACCTTTCCCGTTAAGCAGCCATAGTGTGTTTTCTGCATGTGTGCCTCTGTTCTGTTTTGTAATTCAGTTCAAGTGTAACGGTTTTTACATTCCCTCTATAAGTGACACCTTATGAGAAGTGTCCTTTTCTGTGTGACTTATTTCACTTAGAATCGTCTTACCTAAATCCACTCATCATGCTGCTACTAGCCTTATGACATTGATTTCATGGCTGAGTGATATTCCATTGTACATAAGGACCACAACTTTTTGATCCATTTTTCGCTTTCCTGGGATATTTAAGGTGGAATGAAGTGGAGGTCCTTGTCAACAGAGCAGCCCTAAACTTTGGGGTGCTTGTGTCTTGCTGATTTTCAATTTTCCCACTTTATCCCCCCATGCGTGGAAGTGCCCTATGCTCTCTAAGCTGTGTTTTTTAGATGTTTCAGGACACACCGTACACTTCTCCAGAGTGGCTGTTGGCAATTTACATCCCGCCCATCATTGTAGCAAGGCTCCCATTTCTCCATGGCCTGTCCTGCATTTCTGGTTTTGACACTTTTTTCAGCATGGCCCTTTTGACCGATGGGAAGCGAGACTTCTTTGTAGCGCTGATTTGCCTTTCCAGGTTGCTTGGTTGGCCAAAAAGGGCGTATGCGTTTTTTCCTGAATATATTCAGGAAAAAACGCATACGCCCTTTTTGGCCAAGGGCATCATTGTCAACGTTTTGCCGCTTTTCATGTGCTTTAAAGGCGATTCGAATCTACCTCCTGAAATCTGTTTCCTGCAATTCTGCCTTGATTTCAAATCCTCTTCTTTGCCTTCCCTCAATATATTTGTGGACGAGAGTTATCATTTATAACTCTGCAGGTTTGTGAATTGCAGTGCCCTGAAGCTCCATTTTACAAGTCGCTTTTTTGGGAGCTGGCCGCAAAAGCGCAGGATGGCTTCAGGCCCTGTTCTGGTTCCGGGGGGCAGGCTGAGCCTGTGGTTAATTCTTCTTCCTGATGGGAAAATAGAGTGACCTGTGCCTGTCCCAACACCAAGAGCTAGTCTCTCATTGGTTCCCCGTCTTCCCGTTCATCCTCAGGACAAATTGCAACCTGTACGGAACAGGAGGTTAAAGGTGCTGATGCTCCAAGTAGGGAGATTGCTAGTAAAGTGGCTGGAATGGCGAACACGAGCACAAGGAGATGAGAAATGAGGTGCGTTTTAGAAACCTTTCCCCATCACACGGTGTACCATCTTCTGGGTTTCTCATGCATGTTTTCGATGTAGGAAGATGCCCTTGAACCTGGAGATTTGGGACCCATGCGATGGGTAGCACGCAGTATTACTTTAAAGGGTCTGCGTTTGCTCACCCAACCTCACCAAACCTCTCAGCCCCAAGAGTGTCCACCCTTATGTCTCATCCAGCTGTGGGTCTAGATATGGTCAATCCAGGTTGCATCACAGCCCCTGAACGAATTGTGTAAGAATTTCTCTCTCTTTCCCTGTCTCTGTTTCATGGGTTTTGAAAAGTAATTTATTTTTATAATGGGGTTTAGCTGCTTTTCAGGGCTGTGTTTATGCCGCTTTACACCCACTTGACACACTAACAGAGAGATATCAATACATAGGTTTTAAGATTATTACTAGTCAGATATATTCTTGTGCGGTGAATCGGGCGTGTTGAGTCCAGTTCTCTGAGCAAGGAGTAGGTCTTGTCTATTACATATTGGGTTTATGGAACGGTATCTGAGCTAATTTGAAACTCTTGTTTTATGTATCACCCCACCTCACCTTTCCCGTTAAGCAGCCATAGTGTGTTTTCTGCATGTGTGCCTCTGTTCTGTTTTGTAATTCAGTTCAAGTGTAACGGTTTTTACATTCCCTCTATAAGTGACACCTTATGAGAAGTGTCCTTTTCTGTGTGACTTATTTCACTTAGAATCGTCTTACCTAAATCCACTCATCATGCTGCTACTAGCCTTATGACATTGATTTCATGGCTGAGTGATATTCCATTGTACATAAGGACCACAACTTTTTTATCCATTTTTCGCTTTCCTGGGATATTTAAGGTGGAATGAAGTGGAGGTCCTTGTCAACAGAGCAGCCCTAAACTTTGGGGTGCTTGTGTCTTGCTGATTTTCAATTTTCCCACTTTATCCCCCCATGCGTGGAAGTGCCCTATGCTCTCTAAGCTGTGTTTTTTAGATGTTTCAGGACACACCGTACACTTCTCCAGAGTGGCTGTTGGCAATTTACATCCCGCCCATCAGTGTAGCAAGGCTCCCATTTCTCCATGGCCTGTCCTGCATTTCTGGTTTTGACACTTTTTTCAGCATGGCCCTTTTGACCGATGGGAAGCGAGACTTCTTTGTAGCGCTGATTTGCCTTTCCAGGTTGCTTGGTTGGCCAAAAAGGGCGTATGCGTTTTTTCCTGAATATATTCAGGAAAAAACGCATACGCCCTTTTTGGCCAAGGGCATCATTGTCAACGTTTTGCCGCTTTTCATGTGCTTTAAAGGCGATTCGAATCTACCTCCTGAAATCTGTTTCCTGCAATTCTGCCTTGATTTCAAATCCTCTTCTTTGCCTTCCCTCAATATATTTGTGGACGAGAGTTATCATTTATAACTCTGCAGGTTTGTGAATTGCAGTGCCCTGAAGCTCCATTTTACAAGTCGCTTTTTTGGGAGCTGGCCGCAAAAGCGCAGGATGGCTTCAGGCCCTGTTCTGGTTCCGGGGGGCAGGCTGAGCCTGTGGTTAATTCTTCTTCCTGATGGGAAAATAGAGTGACCTGTGCCTGTCCCAACACCAAGAGCTAGTCTCTCATTGGTTCCCCGTCTTCCCGTTCATCCTCAGGACAAATTGCAACCTGTACGGAACAGGAGGTTAAAGGTGCTGATGCTCCAAGTAGGGAGATTGCTAGTAAAGTGGCTGGAATGGCGAACCCGAGCACAAGGAGATGAGAAATGAGGTGCGTTTTAGAAACCTTTCCCCATCACACGGTGTACCATCTTCTGGGTTTCTCATGCATGTTTTCGATGTAGGAAGATGCCCTTGAACCTGGAGATTTGGGACCCATGCGATGGGTAGCACGCAGTATTACTTTAAAGGGTCTGCGTTTGCTCACCCAACCTCACCAAACCTCTCAGCCCCAAGAGTGTCCACCCTTATGTCTCATCCAGCTGTGGGTCTAGATATGGTCAATCCAGGTTGCATCACAGCCCCTGAACGAATTGTGTAAGAATTTCTCTCTCTTTCCCTGTCTTTGTTTCATGGGTTTTTAAAAGTAATTTATTTTTATAATGGCGTTTAGCTGCTTTTCACGGCTGTGTTTATGCCGCTTTACACCCACTTGACACACTAACAGAGAGATAGCAATACATAGGTTTTAAGATTATTACTAGTCAGATATATTCTTGTGCGGTGAATCGGGCGTGTTGAGTCCAGTTCTCTGAGCAAGGAGTAGGTCTTGTCTATTACATATTGGGTTTATGGAACGGTATCTGAGCTAATTTGAAACTCTTGTTTTATGTATCACCCCACCTCACCTTTCCCGTTAAGCAGCCATAGTGTGTTTTCTGCATGTGTGACTCTGTTCTGTTTTGTAATTCAGTTCAAGTGTAACGGTTTTTACATTCCCTCTATAAGTGACACCTTATGAGAAGTGTCCTTTTCTGTGTGACTTATTTCACTTAGAATCGTCTTACCTAAATCCACTCATCATGCTGCTACTAGCCTTATGACATTGATTTCATGGCTGAGTGATATTCCATTGTACATAAGGACCACAACTTTTTTATCCATTTTTCGCTTTCCTGGGATATTTAAGGTGGAATGAAGTGGAGGTCCTTGTCAACAGAGCAGCCCTAAACTTTGGGGTGCTTGTGTCTTGCTGATTTTCAATTTTCCCACTTTATCCCCCCATGCGTGGAAGTGCCCTATGCTCTCTAAGCTGTGTTTTTTAGATGTTTCAGGACACACCGTACACTTCTCCAGAGTGGCTGTTGGCAATTTACATCCCGCCCATCAGTGTAGCAAGGCTCCCATTTCTCCATGGCCTGTCCTGCATTTCTGGTTTTGACACTTTTTTCAGCATGGCCCTTTTGACCGATGGGAAGCGAGACTTCTTTGTAGCGCTGATTTGCCTTTCCAGGTTGCTTGGTTGGCCAAAAAGGGCGTATGCGTTTTTTCCTGAATATATTCAGGAAAAAACGCATACGCCCTTTTTGGCCAAGGGCATCATTGTCAACGTTTTGCCGCTTTTCATGTGCTTTAAAGGCGATTCGAATCTACCTCCTGAAATCTGTTTCCTGCAATTCTGCCTTGATTTCAAATCCTCTTCTTTGCCTTCCCTCAATATATTTGTGGACGAGAGTTATCATTTATAACTCTGCAGGTTTGTGAATTGCAGTGCCCTGAAGCTCCATTTTACAAGTCGCTTTTTTGGGAGCTGGCCGCAAAAGCGCAGGATGGCTTCAGGCCCTGCTCTGGTTCCGGGGGGCAGGCTGAGCCTGTGGTTAATTCTTCTTCCTGATGGGAAAATAGAGTGACCTGTGCCTGTCCCAACACCAAGAGCTAGTCTCTCATTGGTTCCCCGTCTTCCCGTTCATCCTCAGGACAAATTGCAACCTGTACGGAACAGGAGGTTAAAGGTGCTGATGCTCCAAGTAGGGAGATTGCTAGTAAAGTGGCTGGAATGGCGAACCCGAGCACAAGGAGATGAGAAATGAGGTGCGTTTTAGAAACCTTTCCCCATCATACGGTGTACCATCTTCTGGGTTTCTCATGCATGTTTTCGATGTAGGAAGATGCCCTTGAACCTGGAGATTTGGGACCCATGCGATGGGTAGCACGCAGTATTACTTTAAAGGGTCTGTGTTTGCTCACCCAACCTCACCAAACCTCTCAGCCCCAAGTGTCCACCCTTATATCTCATCCAGCTGTGGGTCTAGATATGGTCAATCCAGGTTGCATCACAGCCCCTGAACGAATTGTGTAAGAATTTCTCTCTCTTTCCCTGTCTTTGTTTCATGGGTTTTTAAAAGTAATTTATTTTTATAATGGGGTTTAGCTGCTTTTCACGGCTGTGTTTATGCCGCTTTACACCCACTTGACACACTAACAGAGAGATATCAATACATAGGTTTTAAGATTATTACTAGTCAGATATTTCCTTGTGCGGTGAATCGGGCGTGTTGAGTCCAGTTCTCTGAGCAAGGAGTAGGTCTTGTCTATTACATATTGGGTTTATGGAACGGTATCTGAGCTAATTTGAAACTCTTGTTTTATGTATCACCCCACCTCACCTTTCCCGTTAAGCAGCCATTGTGAGTTTTCTGCATGTGTGACTCTGTTCTGTTTTGTAATTCAGTTCAAGTGTAACGGTTTTTACATTCCCTCTATAAGTGACACCTTATGAGAAGTGTCCTTTTCTGTGTGACTTATTTCACTTAGAATCGTCTTACCTAAATCCACTCATCATGCTGCTACTAGCCTTATGACATTGATTTCATGGCTGAGTGCTATTCCATTGTACATAAGGACCACAACTTTTTTATCCATTTTTCGCTTTCCTGGGATATTTAAGGTGGAATGAAGTGGAGGTCCTTGTCAACAGAGCAGCCCTAAACTTTGGGGTGCTTGTGTCTTGCTGATTTTCAATTTTCCCACTTTATCCCCCCATGCGTGGAAGTGCCCTATGCTCTCTAAGCTGGGTTTTTTAGATGTTTCAGGACACACCGTACACGTCTCCAGAGTGGCTGTTGGCAATTTACATCCCGCCCATCAGTGTAGCAAGGCTCCGATTCCTCCATGGCCTGTCCTGCATTTCTGGTTTTGACACTTTTTTCAGCATGGCCCTTTTGACCGATGGGAAGCGAGACTTCTTTGTAGCTCTGATTTGCCTTTCCAGGTTGCTTGGTTGGCCAAAAAGGGCGTATGCGTTTTTTCCTGAATATATTCAGGAAAAAACGCATACGCCCTTTTTGGCCAAGGGCATCATTGTCAACGTTTTGCCGCTTTTCATGTGCTTTAAAGGCGATTCGAATCTACCTCCTGAAATCTGTTTCCTGCAATTCTGCCTTGATTTCAAATCCTCTTCTTTGCCTTCCCTCAATATATTTGTGGACGAGAGTTATCATTTATAACTCTGCAGGTTTGTGAATTGCAGTGCCCTGAAGCTCCATTTTACAAGTCGCTTTTTTGGGAGCTGGCCGCAAAAGCGCAGGATGGCTTCAGGCCCTGCTCTGGTTCCGGGGGGCAGGCTGAGCCTGTGGTTAATTCTTCTTCCTGATGGGAAAATAGAGTGACCTGTGCCTGTCCCAACACCAAGAGGTAGTCTCTCATTGGTTCCCCGTTTTCCCGTTCATCCTCAGGACAAATTGCAACCTGTACGGAACAGGAGGTTAAAGGTGCTGATGCTCCAAGTAGGGAGATTGCTAGTAAAGTGGTTGGAATGGCGAACCCGAGCACAAGGAGATGAGAAATGAGGTGCGTTTTAGAAACCTTTCCCCATCATACGGTGTACCATCTTCTGGGTTTCTCATGCATGTTTTCGATGTAGGAAGATGCCCTTGAACCTGGAGATTTGGGACCCATGCGATGGGTAGCACGCAGTATTACTTTAAAGGGTCTGCGTTTGCTCACCCAACCTCACCAAACCTCTCAGCCCCAAGAGTGTCCACCCTTATGTCTCATCCAGCTGTGGGTCTAGATATGGTCAATCCAGGTTGCATCACAGCCCCTGAACGAATTGTGTAAGAATTTCTCTCTCTTTCCCTGTCTTTGTTTCATGGGTTTTTAAAAGTAATTTATTTTTATAATGGGGTTTAGCTGCTTTTCACGGCTGTGTTTATGCCGCTTTACACCCACTTGACACACTAACAGAGAGATATCAATACATAGGTTTTAAGATTATTACTAGTCAGATATATTCTTGTGCGGTGAATCGGGCGTGTTGAGTCCAGTTCTCTGAGCAAGGAGTAGGTCTTGTCTATTACATATTGGGTTTATGGAACGGTATCTGAGCTAATTTGAAACTCTTGTTTTATGTATCACCCCACCTCACCTTTCCCGTTAAGCAGCCATAGTGTGTTTTCTGCATGTGTGACTCTGTTCTGTTTTGTAATTCAGTTCAAGTGTAACGGTTTTTACATTCCCTCTATAAGTGACACCTTATGAGAAGTGTCCTTTTCTGTGTGACTTATTTCACTTAGAATCGTCTTACCTAAATCCACTCATCATGCTGCTACTAGCCTTATGACATTGATTTCATGGCTGAGTGCTATTCCATTGTACATAAGGACCACAACTTTTTTATCCATTTTTCGCTTTCCTGGGATATTTAAGGTGGAATGAAGTGGAGGTCCTTGTCAACAGAGCAGCCCTAAACTTTGGGGTGCTTGTGTCTTGCTGATTTTCAATTTTCCCACTTTATCCCCCCATGCGTGGAAGTGCCCTATGCTCTCTAAGCTGTGTTTTTTAGATGTTTCAGGACACACCGTACACGTCTCCAGAGTGGCTGTTGGCAATTTACATCCCGCCCATCAGTGTAGCAAGGCTCCGATTCCTCCATGGCCTGTCCTGCATTTCTGGTTTTGACACTTTTTTCAGCATGGCCCTTTTGACCGATGGGAAGCGAGACTTCTTTGTAGCGCTGATTTGCCTTTCCAGGTTGCTTGGTTGGCCAAAAAGGGCGTATGCGTTTTTTCCTGAATATATTCAGGAAAAAACGCATACGCCCTTTTTGGCCAAGGGCATCATTGTCAACGTTTTGCCGCTTTTCATGTGCTTTAAAGGCGATTCGAATCTACCTCCTGAAATCTGTTTCCTGCAATTCTGCCTTGATTTCAAATCCTCTTCTTTGCCTTCCCTCAATATATTTGTGGACGAGAGTTATCATTTATAACTCTGCAGGTTTGTGAATTGCAGTGCCCTGAAGCTCCATTTTACAAGTCGCTTTTTTGGGAGCTGGCCGCAAAAGCGCAGGATGGCTTCAGGCCCTGCTCTGGTTCCGGGGGGCAGGCTGAGCCTGTGGTTAATTCTTCTTCCTGATGGGAAAATAGAGTGACCTGTGCCTGTCCCAACACCAAGAGGTAGTCTCTCATTGGTTCCCCGTCTTCCCGTTCATCCTCAGGACAAATTGCAACCTGTACGGAACAGGAGGTTAAAGGTGCTGATGCTCCAAGTAGGGAGATTGCTAGTAAAGTGGTTGGAATGGCGAACCCGAGCACAAGGAGATGAGAAATGAGGTGCGTTTTAGAAACCTTTCCCCATCATACGGTGTACCATCTTCTGGGTTTCTCATGCATGTTTTCGATGTAGGAAGATGCCCTTGAACCTGGAGATTTGGGACCCATGCGATGGGTAGCACGCAGTATTACTTTAAAGGGTCTGCGTTTGCTCACCCAACCTCACCAAACCTCTCAGCCCCAAGAGTGTCCACCCTTATGTCTCATCCAGCTGTGGGTCTAGATATGGTCAATCCAGGTTGCATCACAGCCCCTGAACGAATTGTGTAAGAATTTCTCTCTCTTTCCCTGTCTTTGTTTCATGGGTTTTTAAAAGTAATTTATTTTTATAATGGGGTTTAGCTGCTTTTCACGGCTGTGTTTATGCCGCTTTACACCCACTTGACACACTAACAGAGAGATATCAATACATAGGTTTTAAGATTATTACTAGTCAGATATTTCCTTGTGCGGTGAATCGGGCGTGTTGAGTCCAGTTCTCTGAGCAAGGAGTAGGTCTTGTCTATTACATATTGGGTTTATGGAACGGTATCTGAGCTAATTTGAAACTCTTGTTTTATGTATCACCCCACCTCACCTTTCCCGTTAAGCAGCCATTGTGAGTTTTCTGCATGTGTGACTCTGTTCTGTTTTGTAATTCAGTTCAAGTGTAACGGTTTTTACATTCCCTCTATAAGTGACACCTTATGAGAAGTGTCCTTTTCTGTGTGACTTATTTCACTCAGAATCGTCTTACCTAAATCCACTCATCATGCTGCTACTAGCCTTATGACATTGATTTCATGGCTGAGTGTTATTCCATTGTACATAAGGACCACAACTTTTTGATCCATTTTTCGCTTTCCTGGGATATTTAAGGTGGAATGAAGTGGAGGTCCTTGTCAACAGAGCAGCCCTAAACTTTGGGGTGCTTGTGTCTTGCTGATTTTCAATTTTACCACTTTATCCCCCCATGCTTGGAAGTGCCCTATGCTCTCTAAGCTGTGTGTTTTAGATGTTTCAGGACACACCGTACACTTCTCCAGAGTGGCTGTTGGCAATTTACATCCCGCCCATCAGTGTAGCAAGGCTCCCATTTCTCCATGGCCTGTCCTGCATTTCTGGTTTTGACACTTTTTTCAGCATGGCCCTTTTGACCGATGGGAAGCCAGACTTCTTAGTAGCGCTGATTTGCCTTTCCAGGTTGCTTGGTTGGCCAAAAAGGGCGTATGCGTTTTTTCCTGAATATATTCAGGAAAAAACGCATACGCCCTTTTTGGCCAAGGGCATCATTGTCAACGTTTTGCCGCTTTTCATGTGCTTTAAAGGCGATTCGAATCTACCTCCTGAAATCTGTTTCCTGCAATTCTGCCTTGATTTCAAATCCTCTTCTTTGCCTTCCCTCAATATATTTGTGGACGAGAGTTATCATTTATAACTCTGCAGGTTTGTGAATTGCAGTGCCCTGAAGCTCCATTTTACAAGTCGCTTTTTTGGGAGCTGGCCGCAAAAGCGCAGGATGGCTTCAGGCCCTGTTCTGGTTCCGGGGGGCAGGCTGAGCCTGTGGTTAATTCTTCTTCCTGATGGGAAAATAGAGTGACCTGTGCCTGTCCCAACACCAAGAGCTAGTCTCTCATTGGTTCCCCGTCTTCCCGTTCATCCTCAGGACAAATTGCAACCTGTACGGAACAGGAGGTTAAAGGTGCTGATGCTCCAAGTAGGGAGATTGCTAGTAAAGTGGCTGGAATGGCGAACACGAGCACAAGGAGATGAGAAATGAGGTGCGTTTTAGAAACCTTTCCCCATCACACGGTGTACCATCTTCTGGGTTTCTCATGCATGTTTTCGATGTAGGAAGATGCCCTTGAACCTGGAGATTTGGGACCCATGCGATGGGTAGCACGCAGTATTACTTTAAAGGGTCTGCGTTTGCTCACCCAACCTCACCAAACCTCTCAGCCCCAAGAGTGTCCACCCTTATGTCTCATCCAGCTGTGGGTCTAGATATGGTCAATCCAGGTTGCATCACAGCCCCTGAACGAATTGTGTAAGAATTTCTCTCTCTTTCCCTGTCTTTGTTTCATGGGTTTTGAAAAGTAATTTATTTTTATAATGGGGTTTAGCTGCTTTTCAGGGCTGTGTTTATGCCGCTTTACACCCACTTGACACACTAACAGAGAGATATCAATACATAGGTTTTAAGATTATTACTAGTCAGATATATTCTTGTGCGGTGAATCGGGCGTGTTGAGTCCAGTTCTCTGAGCAAGGAGTAGGTCTTGTCTATTACATATTGGGTTTATGGAACGGTATCTGAGCTAATTTGAAACTCTTGTTTTATGTATCACCCCACCTCACCTTTCCCGTTAAGCAGCCATAGTGTGTTTTCTGCATGTGTGCCTCTGTTCTGTTTTGTAATTCAGTTCAAGTGTAACGGTTTTTACATTCCCTCTATAAGTGACACCTTATGAGAAGTGTCCTTTTCTGTGTGACTTATTTCACTTAGAATCGTCTTACCTAAATCCACTCATCATGCTGCTACTAGCCTTATGACATTGATTTCATGGCTGAGTGATATTCCATTGTACATAAGGACCACAACTTTTTTATCCATTTTTCGCTTTCCTGGGATATTTAAGGTGGAATGAAGTGGAGGTCCTTGTCAACAGAGCAGCCCTAAACTTTGGGGTGCTTGTGTCTTGCTGATTTTCAATTTTCCCACTTTATCCCCCCATGCGTGGAAGTGCCCTATGCTCTCTAAGCTGTGTTTTTTAGATGTTTCAGGACACACCGTACACTTCTCCAGAGTGGCTGTTGGCAATTTACATCCCGCCCATCAGTGTAGCAAGGCTCCCATTTCTCCATGGCCTGTCCTGCATTTCTGGTTTTGACACTTTTTTCAGCATGGCCCTTTTGACCGATGGGAAGCGAGACTTCTTTGTAGCGCTGATTTGCCTTTCCAGGTTGCTTGGTTGGCCAAAAAGGGCGTATGCGTTTTTTCCTGAATATATTCAGGAAAAAACGCATACGCCCTTTTTGGCCAAGGGCATCATTGTCAACGTTTTGCCGCTTTTCATGTGCTTTAAAGGCGATTCGAATCTACCTCCTGAAATCTGTTTCCTGCAATTCTGCCTTGATTTCAAATCCTCTTCTTTGCCTTCCCTCAATATATTTGTGGACGAGAGTTATCATTTATAACTCTGCAGGTTTGTGAATTGCAGTGCCCTGAAGCTCCATTTTACAAGTCGCTTTTTTGGGAGCTGGCCGCAAAAGCGCAGGATGGCTTCAGGCCCTGTTCTGGTTCCGGGGGGCAGGCTGAGCCTGTGGTTAATTCTTCTTCCTGATGGGAAAATAGAGTGACCTGTGCCTGTCCCAACACCAAGAGCTAGTCTCTCATTGGTTCCCCGTCTTCCCGTTCATCCTCAGGACAAATTGCAACCTGTACGGAACAGGAGGTTAAAGGTGCTGATGCTCCAAGTACGGAGATTGCTAGTAAAGTGGCTGGAATGGCGAACCCGAGCACAAGGAGATGAGAAATGAGGTGCGTTTTAGAAACCTTTCCCCATCACACGGTGTACCATCTTCTGGGTTTCTCATGCATGTTTTCGATGTAGGAAGATGCCCTTGAACCTGGAGATTTGGGACCCATGCGATGGGTAGCACGCAGTATTACTTTAAAGGGTCTGCGTTTGCTCACCCAACCTCACCAAACCTCTCAGCCCCAAGAGTGTCCACCCTTATGTCTCATCCAGCTGTGGGTCTAGATATGGTCAATCCAGGTTGCATCACAGCCCCTGAACGAATTGTGTAAGAATTTCTCTCTCTTTCCCTGTCTTTGTTTCATGGGTTTTTAAAAGTAATTTATTTTTATAATGGCGTTTAGCTGCTTTTCACGGCTGTGTTTATGCCGCTTTACACCCACTTGACACACTAACAGAGAGATAGCAATACATAGGTTTTAAGATTATTACTAGTCAGATATATTCTTGTGCGGTGAATCGGGCGTGTTGAGTCCAGTTCTCTGAGCAAGGAGTAGGTCTTGTCTATTACATATTGGGTTTATGGAACGGTATCTGAGCTAATTTGAAACTCTTGTTTTATGTATCACCCCACCTCACCTTTCCCGTTAAGCAGCCATAGTGTGTTTTCTGCATGTGTGACTCTGTTCTGTTTTGTAATTCAGTTCAAGTGTAACGGTTTTTACATTCCCTCTATAAGTGACACCTTATGAGAAGTGTCCTTTTCTGTGTGACTTATTTCACTTAGAATCGTCTTACCTAAATCCACTCATCATGCTGCTACTAGCCTTATGACATTGATTTCATGGCTGAGTGATATTCCATTGTACATAAGGACCACAACTTTTTTATCCATTTTTCGCTTTCCTGGGATATTTAAGGTGGAATGAAGTGGAGGTCCTTGTCAACAGAGCAGCCCTAAACTTTGGGGTGCTTGTGTCTTGCTGATTTTCAATTTTCCCACTTTATCCCCCCATGCGTGGAAGTGCCCTATGCTCTCTAAGCTGTGTTTTTTAGATGTTTCAGGACACACCGTACACTTCTCCAGAGTGGCTGTTGGCAATTTACATCCCGCCCATCAGTGTAGCAAGGCTCCCATTTCTCCATGGCCTGTCCTGCATTTCTGGTTTTGACACTTTTTTCAGCATGGCCCTTTTGACCGATGGGAAGCGAGACTTCTTTGTAGCGCTGATTTGCCTTTCCAGGTTGCTTGGTTGGCCAAAAAGGGCGTATGCGTTTTTTCCTGAATATATTCAGGAAAAAACGCATACGCCCTTTTTGGCCAAGGGCATCATTGTCAACGTTTTGCCGCTTTTCATGTGCTTTAAAGGCGATTCGAATCTACCTCCTGAAATCTGTTTCCTGCAATTCTGCCTTGATTTCAAATCCTCTTCTTTGCCTTCCCTCAATATATTTGTGGACGAGAGTTATCATTTATAACTCTGCAGGTTTGTGAATTGCAGTGCCCTGAAGCTCCATTTTACAAGTCGCTTTTTTGGGAGCTGGCCGCAAAAGCGCAGGATGGCTTCAGGCCCTGTTCTGGTTCCAGGGGGCAGGCTGAGCCTGTGGTTAATTCTTCTTCCTGATGGGAAAATAGAGTGACCTGTGCCTGTCCCAACACCAAGAGCTAGTCTCTCATTGGTTCCCCGTCTTCCCGTTCATCCTCAGGACAAATTGCAACCTGTACGGAACAGGAGGTTAAAGGTGCTGATGCTCCAAGTAGGGAGATTGCTAGTAAAGTGGCTGGAATGGCGAACCCGAGCACAAGGAGATGAGAAATGAGGTGCGTTTTAGAAACCTTTCCCCATCACACGGTGTACCATCTTCTGGGTTTCTCATGCATGTTTTCGATGTAGGAAGATGCCCTTGAACCTGGAGATTTGGGACCCATGCGATGGGTAGCACGCAGTATTACTTTAAAGGGTCTGCGTTTGCTCACCCAACCTCACCAAACCTCTCAGCCCCAAGAGTGTCCACCCTTATGTCTCATCCAGCTGTGGGTCTAGATATGGTCAATCCAGGTTGCATCACAGCCCCTGAACGAATTGTGTAAGAATTTCTCTCTCTTTCCCTGTCTTTGTTTCATGGGTTTTGAAAAGTAATTTATTTTTATAATGGGGTTTAGCTGCTTTTCACGGCTGTGTTTATGCCGCTTTACACCCACTTGACACACTAACAGAGAGATATCAATACATAGGTTTTAAGATTATTACTAGTCAGATATTTCCTTGTGCGGTGAATCGGGCGTGTTGAGTCCAGTTCTCTGAGCAAGGAGTAGGTCTTGTCTATTACATATTGGGTTTATGGAACGGTATCTGAGCTAATTTGAAACTCTTGTTTTATGTATCACCCCACCTCACCTTTCCCGTTAAGCAGCCATTGTGAGTTTTCTGCATGTGTGACTCTGTTCTGTTTTGTAATTCAGTTCAAGTGTAACGGTTTTTACATTCCCTCTATAAGTGACACCTTATGAGAAGTGTCCTTTTCTGTGTGACTTATTTCACTTAGAATCGTCTTACCTAAATCCACTCATCATGCTGCTACTAGCCTTATGACATTGATTTCATGGCTGAGTGTTATTCCATTGTACATAAGGACCACAACTTTTTGATCCATTTTTCGCTTTCCTGGGATATTTAAGGTGGAATGAAGTGGAGGTCCTTGTCAACAGAGCAGCCCTAAACTTTGGGGTGCTTGTGTCTTGCTGATTTTCAATTTTCCCACTTTATCCCCCCATGCTTGGAAGTGCCCTATGCTCTCTAAGCTGTGTTTTTTAGATGTTTCAGGACACACCGTACACTTCTCCAGAGTGGCTGTTGGCAATTTACATCCCGCCCATCAGTGTAGCAAGGCTCCCATTTCTCCATGGCCTGTCCTGCATTTCTGGTTTTGACACTTTTTTCAGCATGGCCCTTTTGACCGATGGGAAGCCAGACTTCTTAGTAGCGCTGATTTGCCTTTCCAGGTTGCTTGGTTGGCCAAAAAGGGCGTATGCGTTTTTTCCTGAATATATTCAGGAAAAAACGCATACGCCCTTTTTGGCCAAGGGCATCATTGTCAACGTTTTGCCGCTTTTCATGTGCTTTAAAGGCGATTCGAATCTACCTCCTGAAATCTGTTTCCTGCAATTCTGCCTTGATTTCAAATCCTCTTCTTTGCCTTCCCTCAATATATTTGTGGACGAGAGTTATCATTTATAACTCTGCAGGTTTGTGAATTGCAGTGCCCAGAAGCTCCATTTTACAAGTCGCTTTTTTGGGAGCTGGCCGCAAAAGCGCAGGATGGCTTCAGGCCCTGTTCTGGTTCCGGGGGGCAGGCTGAGCCTGTGGTTAATTCTTCTTCCTGATGGGAAAATAGAGTGACCTGTGCCTGTCCCAACACCAAGAGCTAGTCTCTCATTGGTTCCCCGTCTTCCCGTTCATCCTCAGGACAAATTGCAACCTGTACGGAACAGGAGGTTAAAGGTGCTGATGCTCCAAGTAGGGAGATTGCTAGTAAAGTGGCTGGAATGGCGAACCCGAGCACAAGGAGATGAGAAATGAAGTGCGTTTTAGAAACCTTTCCCCATCACACGGTGTACCATCTTCTGGGTTTCTCATGCATGTTTTCGATGTAGGAAGATGCCCTTGAACCTGGAGATTTGGGACCCATGCGATGGGTAGCACGCAGTATTACTTTAAAGGGTCTGCATTTGCTCACCCAACCTCACCAAACCTCTCAGCCCCAAGAGTGTCCACCCTTATGTCTCATCCAGCTGTGGGTCTAGATATGGTCAATCCAGGTTGCATCACAGCCCCTGAACGAATTGTGTAAGAATTTCTCTCTCTTTCCCTGTCTTTGTTTCATGGGTTTTTAAAAGTAATTTATTTTTATAATGGGGTTTAGCTGCTTTTCACGGCTGTGTTTATGCCGCTTTACACCCACTTGACACACTAACAGAGAGATATCAATACATAGGTTTTAAGATTATTACTAGTCAGATATATTCTTGTGCGGTGAATCGGGCGTGTTGAGTCCAGTTCTCTGAGCAAGGAGTAGGTCTTGTCTATTACATATTGGGTTTATGGAACGGTATCTGAGCTAATTTGAAACTCTTGTTTTATGTATCACCCCACCTCACCTTTCCCGTTAAGCAGCCATAGTGTGTTTTCTGCATGTGTGCCTCTGTTCTGTTTTGTAATTCAGTTCAAGTGTAACGGTTTTTACATTCCCTCTATAAGTGACACCTTATGAGAAGTGTCCTTTTCTGTGTGACTTATTTCACTTAGAATCGTCTTACCTAAATCCACTCATCATGCTGCTACTAGCCTTATGACATTGATTTCATGGCTGAGTGATATTCCATTGTACATAAGGACCACAACTTTTTGATCCATTTTTCGCTTTCCTGGGATATTTAAGGTGGAATGAAGTGGAGGTCCTTGTCAACAGAGCAGCCCTAAACTTTGGGGTGCTTGTGTCTTGCTGATTTTCAATTTTCCCACTTTATCCCCCCATGCGTGGAAGTGCCCTATGCTCTCTAAGCTGTGTTTTTTAGATGTTTCAGGACACACCGTACACTTCTCCAGAGTGGCTGTTGGCAATTTACATCCCGCCCATCAGTGTAGCAAGGCTCCCATTTCTCCATGGCCTGTCCTGCATTTCTGGTTTTGACACTTTTTTCAGCATGGCCCTTTTGACCGATGGGAAGCGAGACTTCTTTGTAGCGCTGATTTGCCTTTCCAGGTTGCTTGGTTGGCCAAAAAGGGCGTATGCGTTTTTTCCTGAATATATTCAGGAAAAAACGCATACGCCCTTTTTGGCCAAGGGCATCATTGTCAACGTTTTGCCGCTTTTCATGTGCTTTAAAGGCGATTCGAATCTACCTCCTGAAATCTGTTTCCTGCAATTCTGCCTTGATTTCAAATCCTCTTCTTTGCCTTCCCTCAATATATTTGTGGACGAGAGTTATCATTTATAACTCTGCAGGTTTGTGAATTGCAGTGCCCTGAAGCTCCATTTTACAAGTCGCTTTTTTGGGAGCTGGCCGCAAAAGCGCAGGATGGCTTCAGGCCCTGTTCTGGTTCCGGGGGGCAGGCTGAGCCTGTGGTTAATTCTTCTTCCTGATGGGAAAATAGAGTGACCTGTGCCTGTCCCAACACCAAGAGCTAGTCTCTCATTGGTTCCCCGTCTTCCCGTTCATCCTCAGGACAAATTGCAACCTGTACGGAACAGGAGGTTAAAGGTGCAGATGCTCCAAGTAGGGAGATTGCTAGTAAAGTGGCTGGAATGGCGAACACGAGCACAAGGAGATGAGAAATGAGGTGCGTTTTAGAAACCTTTCCCCATCACACGGTGTACCATCTTCTGGGTTTCTCATGCATGTTTTCGATGTAGGAAGATGCCCTTGAACCTGGAGATTTGGGACCCATGCGATGGGTAGCACGCAGTATTACTTTAAAGGGTCTGCGTTTGCTCACCCAACCTCACCAAACCTCTCAGCCCCAAGAGTGTCCACCCTTATGTCTCATCCAGCTGTGGGTCTAGATATGGTCAATCCAGGTTGCATCACAGCCCCTGAACGAATTGTGTAAGAATTTCTCTCTCTTTCCCTGTCTTTGTTTCATGGGTTTTGAAAAGTAATTTATTTTTATAATGGGGTTTAGCTGCTTTTCAGGGCTGTGTTTATGCCGCTTTACACCCACTTGACACACTAACAGAGAGATATCAATACATAGGTTTTAAGATTATTACTAGTCAGATATATTCTTGTGCGGTGAATCGGGCGTGTTGAGTCCAGTTCTCTGAGCAAGGAGTAGGTCTTGTCTATTACATATTGGGTTTATGGAACGGTATCTGAGCTAATTTGAAACTCTTGTTTTATGTATCACCCCACCTCACCTTTCCCGTTAAGCAGCCATAGTGTGTTTTCTGCATGTGTGCCTCTGTTCTGTTTTGTAATTCAGTTCAAGTGTAACGGTTTTTACATTCCCTCTATAAGTGACACCTTATGAGAAGTGTCCTTTTCTGTGTGACTTATTTCACTTAGAATCGTCTTACCTAAATCCACTCATCATGCTGCTACTAGCCTTATGACATTGATTTCATGGCTGAGTGATATTCCATTGTACATAAGGACCACAACTTTTTTATCCATTTTTCGCTTTCCTGGGATATTTAAGGTGGAATGAAGTGGAGGTCCTTGTCAACAGAGCAGCCCTAAACTTTGGGGTGCTTGTGTCTTGCTGATTTTCAATTTTCCCACTTTATCCCCCCATGCGTGGAAGTGCCCTATGCTCTCTAAGCTGTGTTTTTTAGATGTTTCAGGACACACCGTACACTTCTCCAGAGTGGCTGTTGGCAATTTACATCCCGCCCATCAGTGTAGCAAGGCTCCCATTTCTCCATGGCCTGTCCTGCATTTCTGGTTTTGACACTTTTTTCAGCATGGCCCTTTTGACCGATGGGAAGCGAGACTTCTTTGTAGCGCTGATTTGCCTTTCCAGGTTGCTTGGTTGGCCAAAAAGGGCGTATGCGTTTTTTCCTGAATATATTCAGGAAAAAACGCATACGCCCTTTTTGGCCAAGGGCATCATTGTCAACGTTTTGCCGCTTTTCATGTGCTTTAAAGGCGATTCGAATCTACCTCCTGAAATCTGTTTCCTGCAATTCTGCCTTGATTTCAAATCCTCTTCTTTGCCTTCCCTCAATATATTTGTGGACGAGAGTTATCATTTATAACTCTGCAGGTTTGTGAATTGCAGTGCCCTGAAGCTCCATTTTACAAGTCGCTTTTTTGGGAGCTGGCCGCAAAAGCGCAGGATGGCTTCAGGCCCTGTTCTGGTTCCGGGGGGCAGGCTGAGCCTGTGGTTAATTCTTCTTCCTGATGGGAAAATAGAGTGACCTGTGCCTGTCCCAACACCAAGAGCTAGTCTCTCATTGGTTCCCCGTCTTCCCGTTCATCCTCAGGACAAATTGCAACCTGTACGGAACAGGAGGTTAAAGGTGCTGATGCTCCAAGTAGGGAGATTGCTAGTAAAGTGGCTGGAATGGCGAACCCGAGCACAAGGAGATGAGAAATGAGGTGCGTTTTAGAAACCTTTCCCCATCACACGGTGTACCATCTTCTGGGTTTCTCATGCATGTTTTCGATGTAGGAAGATGCCCTTGAACCTGGAGATTTGGGACCCATGCGATGGGTAGCACGCAGTATTACTTTAAAGGGTCTGCGTTTGCTCACCCAACCTCACCAAACCTCTCAGCCCCAAGAGTGTCCACCCTTATGTCTCATCCAGCTGTGGGTCTAGATATGGTCAATCCAGGTTGCATCACAGCCACTGAACGAATTGTGTAAGAATTTCTCTCTCTTTCCCTGTCTTTGTTTCATGGGTTTTGAAAAGTAATTTATTTTTATAATGGGGTTTAGCTGATTTTCAGGGCTGTGTTTATGCCGCTTTACACCCACTTGACACACTAACAGAGAGATAGCAATACATAGGTTTTAAGATTATTACTAGTCAGATATATTCTTGTGCGGTGAATCGGGCGTGTTGAGTCCAGTTCTCTGAGCAAGGAGTAGGTCTTGTCTATTACATATTGGGTTTATGGAACGGTATCTGAGCTAATTTGAAACTCTTGTTTTATGTATCACCCCACCTCACCTTTCCCGTTAAGCAGCCATAGTGTGTTTTCTGCATGTGTGACTCTGTTCTGTTTTGTAATTCAGTTCAAGTGTAACGGTTTTTACATTCCCTCTATAAGTGACACCTTATGAGAAGTGTCCTTTTCTGTGTGACTTATTTCACTTAGAATCGTCTTACCTAAATCCACTCATCATGCTGCTACTAGCCTTATGACATTGATTTCATGGCTGAGTGCTATTCCATTGTACATAAGGACCACAACTTTTTTATCCATTTTTCGCTTTCCTGGGATATTTAAGGTGGAATGAAGTGGAGGTCCTTGTCAACAGAGCAGCCCTAAACTTTGGGGTGCTTGTGTCTTGCTGATTTTCAATTTTCCCACTTTATCCCCCCATGCGTGGAAGTGCCCTATGCTCTCTAAGCTGTGTTTTTTAGATGTTTCAGGACACACCGTACACGTCTCCAGAGTGGCTGTTGGCAATTTACATCCCGCCCATCAGTGTAGCAAGGCTCCGATTCCTCCATGGCCTGTCCTGCATTTCTGGTTTTGACACTTTTTTCAGCATGGCCCTTTTGACCGATGGGAAGCGAGACTTCTTTGTAGCGCTGATTTGCCTTTCCAGGTTGCTTGGTTGGCCAAAAAGGGCGTATGCGTTTTTTCCTGAATATATTCAGGAAAAAACGCATACGCCCTTTTTGGCCAAGGGCATCATTGTCAACGTTTTGCCGCTTTTCATGTGCTTTAAAGGCGATTCGAATCTACCTCCTGAAATCTGTTTCCTGCAATTCTGCCTTGATTTCAAATCCTCTTCTTTGCCTTCCCTCAATATATTTGTGGACGAGAGTTATCATTTATAACTCTGCAGGTTTGTGAATTGCAGTGCCCTGAAGCTCCATTTTACAAGTCGCTTTTTTGGGAGCTGGCCGCAAAAGCGCAGGATGGCTTCAGGCCCTGCTCTGGTTCCGGGGGGCAGGCTGAGCCTGTGGTTAATTCTTCTTCCTGATGGGAAAATAGAGTGACCTGTGCCTGTCCCAACACCAAGAGCTAGTCTCTCATTGGTTCCCCGTCTTCCCGTTCATCCTCAGGACAAATTGCAACCTGTACGGAACAGGAGGTTAAAGGTGCTGATGCTCCAAGTAGGGAGATTGCTAGTAAAGTGGCTGGAATGGCGAACCCGAGCACAAGGAGATGAGAAATGAGGTGCGTTTTAGAAACCTTTCCCCATCACACGGTGTACCATCTTCTGGGTTTCTCATGCATGTTTTCGATGTAGGAAGATGCCCTTGAACCTGGAGATTTGGGACCCATGCGATGGGTAGCACGCAGTATTACTTTAAAGGGTCTGCGTTTGCTCACCCAACCTCACCAAACCTCTCAGCCCCAAGAGTGTCCACCCTTATGTCTCATCCAGCTGTGGGTCTAGATATGGTCAATCCAGGTTGCATCACAGCCCCTGAACGAATTGTGTAAGAATTTCTCTCTCTTTCCCTGTCTTTGTTTCATGGGTTTTTAAAAGTAATTTATTTTTATAATGGGGTTTAGCTGCTTTTCAGGGCTGTGTTTATGCCGCTTTACACCCACTTGACACACTAACAGAGAGATATCAATACATAGGTTTTAAGATTATTACTAGTCAGATATTTCCTTGTGCGGTGAATCGGGCGTGTTGAGTCCAGTTCTCTGAGCAAGGAGTAGGTCTTGTCTATTACATATTGGGTTTATGGAACGGTATCTGAGCTAATTTGAAACTCTTGTTTTATGTATCACCCCACCTCACCTTTCCCGTTAAGCAGCCATAGTGAGTTTTCTGCATGTGTGACTCTGTTCTGTTTTGTAATTCAGTTCAAGTGTAACGGTTTTTACATTCCCTCTATAAGTGACACCTTATGAGAAGTGTCCTTTTCTGTGTGACTTATTTCACTTAGAATCGTCTTACCTAAATCCACTCATCATGCTGCTACTAGCCTTATGACATTGATTTCATGGCTGAGTGTTATTCCATTGTACATAAGGACCACAACTTTTTGATCCATTTTTCGCTTTCCTGGGATATTTAAGGTGGAATGAAGTGGAGGTCCTTGTCAACAGAGCAGCCCTAAACTTTGGGGTGCTTGTGTCTTGCTGATTTTCAATTTTACCACTTTATCCCCCCATGCGTGGAAGTGCCCTATGCTCTCTAAGCTGTGTTTTTTAGATGTTTCAGGACACACCGTACACTTCTCCAGAGTGGCTGTTGGCAATTTACATCCCGCCCATCAGTGTAGCAAGGCTCCCATTTCTCCATGGCCTGTCCTGCATTTCTGGTTTTGACACTTTTTTCAGCATGGCCCTTTTGACCGATGGGAAGCCAGACTTCTTTGTAGCGCTGATTTGCCTTTCCAGGTTGCTTGGTTGGCCAAAAAGGGCGTATGCGTTTTTTCCTGAATATATTCAGGAAAAAACGCATACGCCCTTTTTGGCCAAGGGCATCATTGTCAACGTTTTGCCGCTTTTCATGTGCTTTAAAGGCGATTCGAATCTACCTCCTGAAATCTGTTTCCTGCAATTCTGCCTTGATTTCAAATCCTCTTCTTTGCCTTCCCTCAATATATTTGTGGACGAGAGTTATCATTTATAACTCTGCAGGTTTGTGAATTGCAGTGCCCAGAAGCTCCATTTTACAAGTCGCTTTTTTGGGAGCTGGCCGCAAAAGCGCAGGATGGCTTCAGGCCCTGTTCTGGTTCCGGGGGGCAGGCTGAGCCTGTGGTTAATTCTTCTTCCTGATGGGAAAATAGAGTGACCTGTGCCTGTCCCAACACCAAGAGCTAGTCTCTCATTGGTTCCCCGTCTTCCCGTTCATCCTCAGGACAAATTGCAACCTGTACGGAACAGGAGGTTAAAGGTGCTGATGCTCCAAGTAGGGAGATTGCTAGTAAAGTGGCTGGAATGGCGAACCCGAGCACAAGGAGATGAGAAATGAGGTGCGTTTTAGAAACCTTTCCCCATCACACGGTGTACCATCTTCTGGGTTTCTCATGCATGTTTTCGATGTAGGAAGATGCCCTTGAACCTGGAGATTTGGGACCCATGCGATGGGTAGCACGCAGTATTACTTTAAAGGGTCTGCGTTTGCTCACCCAACCTCACCAAACCTCTCAGCCCCAAGAGTGTCCACCCTTATGTCTCATCCAGCTGTGGGTCTAGATATGGTCAATCCAGGTTGCATCACAGCCCCTGAACGAATTGTGTAAGAATTTCTCTCTCTTTCCCTGTCTTTGTTTCATGGGTTTTTAAAAGTAATTTATTTTTATAATGGCGTTTAGCTGCTTTTCACGGCTGTGTTTATGCCGCTTTACACCCACTTGACACACTAACAGAGAGATAGCAATACATAGGTTTTAAGATTATTACTAGTCAGATATATTCTTGTGCGGTGAATCGGGCGTGTTGAGTCCAGTTCTCTGAGCAAGGAGTAGGTCTTGTCTATTACATATTGGGTTTATGGAACGGTATCTGAGCTAATTTGAAACTCTTGTTTTATGTATCACCCCACCTCACCTTTCCCGTTAAGCAGCCATAGTGTGTTTTCTGCATGTGTGACTCTGTTCTGTTTTGTAATTCAGTTCAAGTGTAACGGTTTTTACATTCCCTCTATAAGTGACACCTTATGAGAAGTGTCCTTTTCTGTGTGACTTATTTCACTTAGAATCGTCTTACCTAAATCCACTCATCATGCTGCTACTAGCCTTATGACATTGATTTCATGGCTGAGTGATATTCCATTGTACATAAGGACCACAACTTTTTTATCCATTTTTCGCTTTCCTGGGATATTTAAGGTGGAATGAAGTGGAGGTCCTTGTCAACAGAGCAGCCCTAAACTTTGGGGTGCTTGTGTCTTGCTGATTTTCAATTTTCCCACTTTATCCCCCCATGCGTGGAAGTGCCCTATGCTCTCTAAGCTGTGTTTTTTAGATGTTTCAGGACACACCGTACACTTCTCCAGAGTGGCTGTTGGCAATTTACATCCCGCCCATCAGTGTAGCAAGGCTCCCATTTCTCCATGGCCTGTCCTGCATTTCTGGTTTTGACACTTTTTTCAGCATGGCCCTTTTGACCGATGGGAAGCGAGACTTCTTTGTAGCGCTGATTTGCCTTTCCAGGTTGCTTGGTTGGCCAAAAAGGGCGTATGCGTTTTTTCCTGAATATATTCAGGAAAAAACGCATACGCCCTTTTTGGCCAAGGGCATCATTGTCAACGTTTTGCCGCTTTTCATGTGCTTTAAAGGCGATTCGAATCTACCTCCTGAAATCTGTTTCCTGCAATTCTGCCTTGATTTCAAATCCTCTTCTTTGCCTTCCCTCAATATATTTGTGGACGAGAGTTATCATTTATAACTCTGCAGGTTTGTGAATTGCAGTGCCCTGAAGCTCCATTTTACAAGTCGCTTTTTTGGGAGCTGGCCGCAAAAGCGCAGGATGGCTTCAGGCCCTGTTCTGGTTCCAGGGGGCAGGCTGAGCCTTGGTTAATTCTTCTTCCTGATGGGAAAATAGAGTGACCTGTGCCTGTCCCAACACCAAGAGCTAGTCTCTCATTGGTTCCCCGTCTTCCCGTTCATCCTCAGGACAAATTGCAACCTGTACGGAACAGGAGGTTAAAGGTGCTGATGCTCCAAGTACGGAGATTGCTAGTAAAGTGGCTGGAATGGCGAACCCGAGCACAAGGAGATGAGAAATGAGGTGCGTTTTAGAAACCTTTCCCCATCACACGGTGTACCATCTTCTGGGTTTCTCATGCATGTTTTCGATGTAGGAAGATGCCCTTGAACCTGGAGATTTGGGACCCATGCGATGGGTAGCACGCAGTATTACTTTAAAGGGTCTGCGTTTGCTCACCCAACCTCACCAAACCTCTCAGCCCCAAGAGTGTCCACCCTTATGTCTCATCCAGCTGTGGGTCTAGATATGGTCAATCCAGGTTGCATCACAGCCCCTGAACGAATTGTGTAAGAATTTCTCTCTCTTTCCCTGTCTTTGTTTCATGGGTTTTGAAAAGTAATTTATTTTTATAATGGGGTTTAGCTGCTTTTCACTGCTGTGTTTATGCCGCTTTACACCCACTTGACACACTAACAGAGAGATATCAATACATAGGTTTTAAGATTATTACTAGTCAGATATATTCTTGTGCGGTGAATCGGGCGTGTTGAGTCCAGTTCTCTGAGCAAGGAGTAGGTCTTGTCTATTACATATTGGGTTTATGGAACGGTATCTGAGCTAATTTGAAACTCTTGTTTTATGTATCACCCCACCTCACCTTTCCCGTTAAGCAGCCATAGTGTGTTTTCTGCATGTGTGACTCTGTTCTGTTTTGTAATTCAGTTCAAGTGTAACGGTTTTTACATTCCCTCTATAAGTGACACCTTATGAGAAGTGTCCTTTTCTGTGTGACTTATTTCACTTAGAATCGTCTTACCTAAATCCACTCATCATGCTGCTACTAGCCTTATGACATTGATTTCATGGCTGAGTGCTATTCCATTGTACATAAGGACCACAACTTTTTTATCCATTTTTCGCTTTCCTGGGATATTTAAGGTGGAATGAAGTGGAGGTCCTTGTCAACAGAGCAGCCCTAAACTTTGGGGTGCTTGTGTCTTGCTGATTTTCAATTTTCCCACTTTATCCCCCCATGCGTGGAAGTGCCCTATGCTCTCTAAGCTGTGTTTTTTAGATGTTTCAGGACACACCGTACACGTCTCCAGAGTGGCTGTTGGCAATTTACATCCCGCCCATCAGTGTAGCAAGGCTCCGATTCCTCCATGGCCTGTCCTGCATTTCTGGTTTTGACACTTTTTTCAGCATGGCCCTTTTGACCGATGGGAAGCGAGACTTCTTTGTAGCGCTGATTTGCCTTTCCAGGTTGCTTGGTTGGCCAAAAAGGGCGTATGCGTTTTTTCCTGAATATATTCAGGAAAAAACGCATACGCCCTTTTTGGCCAAGGGCATCATTGTCAACGTTTTGCCGCTTTTCATGTGCTTTAAAGGCGATTCGAATCTACCTCCTGAAATCTGTTTCCTGCAATTCTGCCTTGATTTCAAATCCTCTTCTTTGCCTTCCCTCAATATATTTGTGGACGAGAGTTATCATTTATAACTCTGCAGGTTTGTGAATTGCAGTGCCCTGAAGCTCCATTTTACAAGTCGCTTTTTTGGGAGCTGGCCGCAAAAGCGCAGGATGGCTTCAGGCCCTGCTCTGGTTCCGGGGGGCAGGCTGAGCCTGTGGTTAATTCTTCTTCCTGATGGGAAAATAGAGTGACCTGTGCCTGTCCCAACACCAAGAGGTAGTCTCTCATTGGTTCCCCGTCTTCCCGTTCATCCTCAGGACAAATTGCAACCTGTACGGAACAGGAGGTTAAAGGTGCTGATGCTCCAAGTAGGGAGATTGCTAGTAAAGTGGCTGGAATGGCGAACCCGAGCACAAGGAGATGAGAAATGAGGTGCGTTTTAGAAACCTTTCCCCATCATACGGTGTACCATCTTCTGGGTTTCTCATGCATGTTTTCGATGTAGGAAGATGCCCTTGAACCTGGAGATTTGGGACCCATGCGATGGGTAGCACGCAGTATTACTTTAAAGGGTCTGCGTTTGCTCACCCAACCTCACCAAACCTCTCAGCCCCAAGAGTGTCCACCCTTATGTCTCATCCAGCTGTGGGTCTAGATATGGTCAATCCAGGTTGCATCACAGCCCCTGAACGAATTGTGTAAGAATTTCTCTCTCTTTCCCTGTCTTTGTTTCATGGGTTTTTAAAAGTAATTTATTTTTATAATGGGGTTTAGCTGCTTTTCACGGCTGTGTTTATGCCGCTTTACACCCACTTGACACACTAACAGAGAGATATCAATACATAGGTTTTAAGATTATTACTAGTCAGATATTTCCTTGTGCGGTGAATCGGGCGTGTTGAGTCCAGTTCTCTGAGCAAGGAGTAGGTCTTGTCTATTACATATTGGGTTTATGGAACGGTATCTGAGCTAATTTGAAACTCTTGTTTTATGTATCACCCCACCTCACCTTTCCCGTTAAGCAGCCATTGTGAGTTTTCTGCATGTGTGACTCTGTTCTGTTTTGTAATTCAGTTCAAGTGTAACGGTTTTTACATTCCCTCTATAAGTGACACCTTATGAGAAGTGTCCTTTTCTGTGTGACTTATTTCACTTAGAATCGTCTTACCTAAATCCACTCATCATGCTGCTACTAGCCTTATGACATTGATTTCATGGCTGAGTGTTATTCCATTGTACATAAGGACCACAACTTTTTGATCCATTTTTCGCTTTCCTGGGATATTTAAGGTGGAATGAAGTGGAGGTCCTTGTCAACAGAGCAGCCCTAAACTTTGGGGTGCTTGTGTCTTGCTGATTTTCAATTTTACCACTTTATCCCCCCATGCTTGGAAGTGCCCTATGCTCTCTAAGCTGTGTTTTTTAGATGTTTCAGGACACACCGTACACTTCTCCAGAGTGGCTGTTGGCAATTTACATCCCGCCCATCAGTGTAGCAAGGCTCCCATTTCTCCATGGCCTGTCCTGCATTTCTGGTTTTGACACTTTTTTCAGCATGGCCCTTTTGACCGATGGGAAGCCAGACTTCTTAGTAGCGCTGATTTGCCTTTCCAGGTTGCTTGGTTGGCCAAAAAGGGCGTATGCGTTTTTTCCTGAATATATTCAGGAAAAAACGCATACGCCCTTTTTGGCCAAGGGCATCATTGTCAACGTTTTGCCGCTTTTCATGTGCTTTAAAGGGGATTCGAATCTACCTCCTGAAATCTGTTTCCTGCAATTCTGCCTTGATTTCAAATCCTCTTCTTTGCCTTCCCTCAATATATTTGTGGACGAGAGTTATCATTTATAACTCTGCAGGTTTGTGAATTGCAGTGCCCAGAAGCTCCATTTTACAAGTCGCTTTTTTGGGAGCTGGCCGCAAAAGCGCAGGATGGCTTCAGGCCCTGTTCTGGTTCCGGGGGGCAGGCTGAGCCTGTGGTTAATTCTTCTTCCTGATGGGAAAATAGAGTGACCTGTGCCTGTCCCAACACCAAGAGCTAGTCTCTCATTGGTTCCCCGTCTTCCCGTTCATCCTCAGGACAAATTGCAACCTGTACGGAACAGGAGGTTAAAGGTGCTGATGCTCCAAGTAGGGAGATTGCTAGTAAAGTGGCTGGAATGGCGAACCCGAGCACAAGGAGATGAGAAATGAAGTGCGTTTTAGAAACCTTTCCCCATCACACGGTGTACCATCTTCTGGGTTTCTCATGCATGTTTTCGATGTAGGAAGATGCCCTTGAACCTGGAGATTTGGGACCCATGCGATGGGTAGCACGCAGTATTACTTTAAAGGGTCTGCATTTGCTCACCCAACCTCACCAAACCTCTCAGCCCCAAGAGTGTCCACCCTTATGTCTCATCCAGCTGTGGGTCTAGATATGGTCAATCCAGGTTGCATCACAGCCCCTGAACGAATTGTGTAAGAATTTCTCTCTCTTTCCCTGTCTTTGTTTCATGGGTTTTTAAAAGTAATTTATTTTTATAATGGGGTTTAGCTGCTTTTCACGGCTGTGTTTATGCCGCTTTACACCCACTTGACACACTAACAGAGAGATATCAATACATAGGTTTTAAGATTATTACTAGTCAGATATATTCTTGTGCGGTGAATCGGGCGTGTTGAGTCCAGTTCTCTGAGCAAGGAGTAGGTCTTGTCTATTACATATTGGGTTTATGGAACGGTATCTGAGCTAATTTGAAACTCTTGTTTTATGTATCACCCCACCTCACCTTTCCCGTTAAGCAGCCATAGTGAGTTTTCTGCATGTGTGCCTCTGTTCTGTTTTGTAATTCAGTTCAAGTGTAACGGTTTTTACATTCCCTCTATAAGTGACACCTTATGAGAAGTGTCCTTTTCTGTGTGACTTATTTCACTTAGAATCGTCTTACCTAAATCCACTCATCATGCTGCTACTAGCCTTATGACATTGATTTCATGGCTGAGTGCTATTCCATTGTACATAAGGACCACAACTTTTTTATCCATTTTTCGCTTTCCTGGGATATTTAAGGTGGAATGAAGTGGAGGTCCTTGTCAACAGAGCAGCCCTAAACTTTGGGGTGCTTGTGTCTTGCTGATTTTCAATTTTCCCTCTTTATCCCCCCATGCGTGGAAGTGCCCTATGCTCTCTAAGCTGTGTTTTTTAGATGTTTCAGGACACACCGTACACGTCTCCAGAGTGGCTGTTGGCAATTTACATCCCGCCCATCAGTGTAGCAAGGCTCCGATTCCTCCATGGCCTGTCCTGCATTTCTGGTTTTGACACTTTTTTCAGCATGGCCCTTTTGACCGATGGGAAGCGAGACTTCTTTGTAGCGCTGATTTGCCTTTCCAGGTTGCTTGGTTGGCCAAAAAGGGCGTATGCGTTTTTTCCTGAATATATTCAGGAAAAAACGCATACGCCCTTTTTGGCCAAGGGCATCATTGTCAACGTTTTGCCGCTTTTCATGTGCTTTAAAGGCGATTCGAATCTACCTCCTGAAATCTGTTTCCTGCAATTCTGCCTTGATTTCAAATCCTCTTCTTTGCCTTCCCTCAATATATTTGTGGACGAGAGTTATCATTTATAACTCTGCAGGTTTGTGAATTGCAGTGCCCTGAAGCTCCATTTTACAAGTCGCTTTTTTGGGAGCTGGCCGCAAAAGCGCAGGATGGCTTCAGGCCCTGCTCTGGTTCCGGGGGGCAGGCTGAGCCTGTGGTTAATTCTTCTTCCTGATGGGAAAATAGAGTGACCTGTGCCTGTCCCAACACCAAGAGCTAGTCTCTCATTGGTTCCCCGTCTTCCCGTTCATCCTCAGGACAAATTGCAACCTGTACGGAACAGGAGGTTAAAGGTGCTGATGCTCCAAGTAGGGAGATTGCTAGTAAAGTGGCTGGAATGGCGAACCCGAGCACAAGGAGATGAGAAATGAGGTGCGTTTTAGAAACCTTACCCCATCACACGGTGTACCATCTTCTGGGTTTCTCATGCATGTTTTCGATGTAGGAAGATGCCCTTGAACCTGGAGATTTGGGACCCATGCGATGGGTAGCACGCAGTATTACTTTAAAGGGTCTGCGTTTGCTCACCCAACCTCACCAAACCTCTCAGCCCCAAGAGTGTCCACCCTTATGTCTCATCCAGCTGTGGGTCTAGATATGGTCAATCCAGGTTGCATCACAGCCCCTGAACGAATTGTGTAAGAATTTCTCTCTCTTTCCCTGTCTTTGTTTCATGGGTTTTTAAAAGTAATTTATTTTTATAATGGGGTTTAGCTGCTTTTCAGGGCTGTGTTTATGCCGCTTTACACCCACTTGACACACTAACAGAGAGATATCAATACATAGGTTTTAAGATTATTACTAGTCAGATATTTCCTTGTGCGGTGAATCGGGCGTGTTGAGTCCAGTTCTCTGAGCAAGGAGTAGGTCTTGTCTATTACATATTGGGTTTATGGAGCGGTATCTGAGCTAATTTGAAACTCTTGTTTTATGTATCACCCCACCTCACCTTTCCCGTTAAGCAGCCATAGTGAGTTTTCTGCATGTGTGACTCTGTTCTGTTTTGTAATTCAGTTCAAGTGTAACGGTTTTTACATTCCCTCTATAAGTGACACCTTATGAGAAGTGTCCTTTTCTGTGTGACTTATTTCACTTAGAATCGTCTTACCTAAATCCACTCATCATGCTGCTACTAGCCTTATGACATTGATTTCATGGCTGAGTGTTATTCCATTGTACATAAGGACCACAACTTTTTGATCCATTTTTCGCTTTCCTGGGATATTTAAGGTGGAATGAAGTGGAGGTCCTTGTCAACAGAGCAGCCCTAAACTTTGGGGTGCTTGTGTCTTGCTGATTTTCAATTTTACCACTTTATCCCCCCATGCGTGGAAGTGCCCTATGCTCTCTAAGCTGTGTTTTTTAGATGTTTCAGGACACACCGTACACTTCTCCAGAGTGGCTGTTGGCAATTTACATCCCGCCCATCAGTGTAGCAAGGCTCCCATTTCTCCATGGCCTGTCCTGCATTTCTGGTTTTGACACTTTTTTCAGCATGGCCCTTTTGACCGATGGGAAGCCAGACTTCTTTGTAGCGCTGATTTGCCTTTCCAGGTTGCTTGGTTGGCCAAAAAGGGCGTATGCGTTTTTTCCTGAATATATTCAGGAAAAAACGCATACGCCCTTTTTGGCCAAGGGCATCATTGTCAACGTTTTGCCGCTTTTCATGTGCTTTAAAGGCGATTCGAATCTACCTCCTGAAATCTGTTTCCTGCAATTCTGCCTTGATTTCAAATCCTCTTCTTTGCCTTCCCTCAATATATTTGTGGACGAGAGTTATCATTTATAACTCTGCAGGTTTGTGAATTGCAGTGCCCAGAAGCTCCATTTTACAAGTCGCTTTTTTGGGAGCTGGCCGCAAAAGCGCAGGATGGCTTCAGGCCCTGTTCTGGTTCCGGGGGGCAGGCTGAGCCTGTGGTTAATTCTTCTTCCTGATGGGAAAATAGAGTGACCTGTGCCTGTCCCAACACCAAGAGCTAGTCTCTCATTGGTTCCCCGTCTTCCCGTTCATCCTCAGGACAAATTGCAACCTGTACGGAACAGGAGGTTAAAGGTGCTGATGCTCCAAGTAGGGAGATTGCTAGTAAAGTGGCTGGAATGGCGAACCCGAGCACAAGGAGATGAGAAATGAGGTGCGTTTTAGAAACCTTTCCCCATCACACGGTGTACCATCTTCTGGGTTTCTCATGCATGTTTTCGATGTAGGAAGATGCCCTTGAACCTGGAGATTTGGGACCCATGCGATGGGTAGCACGCAGTATTACTTTAAAGGGTCTGCGTTTGCTCACCCAACCTCACCAAACCTCTCAGCCCCAAGAGTGTCCACCCTTATGTCTCATCCAGCTGTGGGTCTAGATATGGTCAATCCAGGTTGCATCACAGCCCCTGAACGAATTGTGTAAGAATTTCTCTTTCTTTCCCTGTCTTTGTTTCATGGGTTTTTAAAAGTAATTTATTTTTATAATGGCGTTTAGCTGCTTTTCACGGCTGTGTTTATGCCGCTTTACACCCACTTGACACACTAACAGAGAGATAGCAATACATAGGTTTTAAGATTATTACTAGTCAGATATATTCTTGTGCGGTGAATCGGGCGTGTTGAGTCCAGTTCTCTGAGCAAGGAGTAGGTCTTGTCTATTACATATTGGGTTTATGGAACGGTATCTGAGCTAATTTGAAACTCTTGTTTTATGTATCACCCCACCTCACCTTTCCCGTTAAGCAGCCATAGTGTGTTTTCTGCATGTGTGACTCTGTTCTGTTTTGTAATTCAGTTCAAGTGTAACGGTTTTTACATTCCCTCTATAAGTGACACCTTATGAGAAGTGTCCTTTTCTGTGTGACTTATTTCACTTAGAATCGTCTTACCTAAATCCACTCATCATGCTGCTACTAGCCTTATGACATTGATTTCATGGCTGAGTGATATTCCATTGTACATAAGGACCACAACTTTTTTATCCATTTTTCGCTTTCCTGGGATATTTAAGGTGGAATGAAGTGGAGGTCCTTGTCAACAGAGCAGCCCTAAACTTTGGGGTGCTTGTGTCTTGCTGATTTTCAATTTTCCCACTTTATCCCCCCATGCGTGGAAGTGCCCTATGCTCTCTAAGCTGTGTTTTTTAGATGTTTCAGGACACACCGTACACTTCTCCAGAGTGGCTGTTGGCAATTTACATCCCGCCCATCAGTGTAGCAAGGCTCCCATTTCTCCATGGCCTGTCCTGCATTTCTGGTTTTGACACTTTTTTCAGCATGGCCCTTTTGACCGATGGGAAGCGAGACTTCTTTGTAGCGCTGATTTGCCTTTCCAGGTTGCTTGGTTGGCCAAAAAGGGCGTATGCGTTTTTTCCTGAATATATTCAGGAAAAAACGCATACGCCCTTTTTGGCCAAGGGCATCATTGTCAACGTTTTGCCGCTTTTCATGTGCTTTAAAGGCGATTCGAATCTACCTCCTGAAATCTGTTTCCTGCAATTCTGCCTTGATTTCAAATCCTCTTCTTTGCCTTCCCTCAATATATTTGTGGACGAGAGTTATCATTTATAACTCTGCAGGTTTGTGAATTGCAGTGCCCTGAAGCTCCATTTTACAAGTCGCTTTTTTGGGAGCTGGCCGCAAAAGCGCAGGATGGCTTCAGGCCCTGTTCTGGTTCCAGGGGGCAGCCTGAGCCTGTGGTTAATTCTTCTTCCTGATGGGAAAATAGAGTGACCTGTGCCTGTCCCAACACCAAGAGCTAGTCTCTCATTGGTTCCCCGTCTTCCCGTTCATCCTCAGGACAAATTGCAACCTGTACGGAACAGGAGGTTAAAGGTGCTGATGCTCCAAGTACGGAGATTGCTAGTAAAGTGGCTGGAATGGCGAACCCGAGCACAAGGAGATGAGAAATGAGGTGCGTTTTAGAAACCTTTCCCCATCACACGGTGTACCATCTTCTGGGTTTCTCATGCATGTTTTCGATGTAGGAAGATGCCCTTGAACCTGGAGATTTGGGACCCATGCGATGGGTAGCACGCAGTATTACTTTAAAGGGTCTGCGTTTGCTCACCCAACCTCACCAAACCTCTCAGCCCCAAGAGTGTCCACCCTTATGTCTCATCCAGCTGTGGGTCTAGATATGGTCAATCCAGGTTGCATCACAGCCCCTGAACGAATTGTGTAAGAATTTCTCTCTCTTTCCCTGTCTTTGTTTCATGGGTTTTGAAAAGTAATTTATTTTTATAATGGGGTTTAGCTGCTTTTCACGGCTGTGTTTATGCCGCTTTACACCCACTTGACACACTAACAGAGAGATATCAATACATAGGTTTTAAGATTATTACTAGTCAGATATATTCTTGTGCGGTGAATCGGGCGTGTTGAGTCCAGTTCTCTGAGCAAGGAGTAGGTCTTGTCTATTACATATTGGGTTTATGGAACGGTATCTGAGCTAATTTGAAACTCTTGTTTTATGTATCACCCCACCTCACCTTTCCCGTTAAGCAGCCATAGTGTGTTTTCTGCATGTGTGACTCTGTTCTGTTTTGTAATTCAGTTCAAGTGTAACGGTTTTTACATTCCCTCTATAAGTGACACCTTATGAGAAGTGTCCTTTTCTGTGTGACTTATTTCACTTAGAATCGTCTTACCTAAATCCACTCATCATGCTGCTACTAGCCTTATGACATTGATTTCATGGCTGAGTGCTATTCCATTGTACATAAGGACCACAACTTTTTTATCCATTTTTCGCTTTCCTGGGATATTTAAGGTGGAATGAAGTGGAGGTCCTTGTCAACAGAGCAGCCCTAAACTTTGGGGTGCTTGTGTCTTGCTGATTTTCAATTTTCCCACTTTATCCCCCCATGCGTGGAAGTGCCCTATGCTCTCTAAGCTGTGTTTTTTAGATGTTTCAGGACACACCGTACACGTCTCCAGAGTGGCTGTTGGCAATTTACATCCCGCCCATCAGTGTAGCAAGGCTCCGATTCCTCCATGGCCTGTCCTGCATTTCTGGTTTTGACACTTTTTTCAGCATGGCCCTTTTGACCGATGGGAAGCGAGACTTCTTTGTAGCGCTGATTTGCCTTTCCAGGTTGCTTGGTTGGCCAAAAAGGGCGTATGCGTTTTTTCCTGAATATATTCAGGAAAAAACGCATACGCCCTTTTTGGCCAAGGGCATCATTGTCAACGTTTTGCCGCTTTTCATGTGCTTTAAAGGCGATTCGAATCTACCTCCTGAAATCTGTTTCCTGCAATTCTGCCTTGATTTCAAATCCTCTTCTTTGCCTTCCCTCAATATATTTGTGGACGAGAGTTATCATTTATAACTCTGCAGGTTTGTGAATTGCAGTGCCCTGAAGCTCCATTTTACAAGTCGCTTTTTTGGGAGCTGGCCGCAAAAGCGCAGGATGGCTTCAGGCCCTGCTCTGGTTCCGGGGGGCAGGCTGAGCCTGTGGTTAATTCTTCTTCCTGATGGGAAAATAGAGTGACCTGTGCCTGTCCCAACACCAAGAGGTAGTCTCTCATTGGTTCCCCGTCTTCCCGTTCATCCTCAGGACAAATTGCAACCTGTACGGAACAGGAGGTTAAAGGTGCTGATGCTCCAAGTAGGGAGATTGCTAGTAAAGTGGCTGGAATGGCGAACCCGAGCACAAGGAGATGAGAAATGAGGTGCGTTTTAGAAACCTTTCCCCATCATACGGTGTACCATCTTCTGGGTTTCTCATGCATGTTTTCGATGTAGGAAGATGCCCTTGAACCTGGAGATTTGGGACCCATGCGATGGGTAGCACGCAGTATTACTTTAAAGGGTCTGCGTTTGCTCACCCAACCTCACCAAACCTCTCAGCCCCAAGAGTGTCCACCCTTATGTCTCATCCAGCTGTGGGTCTAGATATGGTCAATCCAGGTTGCATCACAGCCCCTGAACGAATTGTGTAAGAATTTCTCTCTCTTTCCCTGTCTTTGTTTCATGGGTTTTTAAAAGTAATTTATTTTTATAATGGGGTTTAGCTGCTTTTCACGGCTGTGTTTATGCCGCTTTACACCCACTTGACACACTAACAGAGAGATATCAATACATAGGTTTTAAGATTATTACTAGTCAGATATTTCCTTGTGCGGTGAATCGGGCGTGTTGAGTCCAGTTCTCTGAGCAAGGAGTAGGTCTTGTCTATTACATATTGGGTTTATGGAACGGTATCTGAGCTAATTTGAAACTCTTGTTTTATGTATCACCCCACCTCACCTTTCCCGTTAAGCAGCCATTGTGAGTTTTCTGCATGTGTGACTCTGTTCTGTTTTGTAATTCAGTTCAAGTGTAACGGTTTTTACATTCCCTCTATAAGTGACACCTTATGAGAAGTGTCCTTTTCTGTGTGACTTATTTCACTTAGAATCGTCTTACCTAAATCCACTCATCATGCTGCTACTAGCCTTATGACATTGATTTCATGGCTGAGTGTTATTCCATTGTACATAAGGACCACAACTTTTTGATCCATTTTTCGCTTTCCTGGGATATTTAAGGTGGAATGAAGTGGAAGTCCTTGTCAACAGAGCAGCCCTAAACTTTGGGGTGCTTGTGTCTTGCTGATTTTCAATTTTACCACTTTATCCCCCCATGCTTGGAAGTGCCCTATGCTCTCTAAGCTGTGTTTTTTAGATGTTTCAGGACACACCGTACACTTCTCCAGAGTGGCTGTTGGCAATTTACATCCCGCCCATCAGTGTAGCAAGGCTCCCATTTCTCCATGGCCTGTCCTGCATTTCTGGTTTTGACACTTTTTTCAGCATGGCCCTTTTGACCGATGGGAAGCCAGACTTCTTAGTAGCGCTGATTTGCCTTTCCAGGTTGCTTGGTTGGCCAAAAAGGGCGTATGCGTTTTTTCCTGAATATATTCAGGAAAAAACGCATACGCCCTTTTTGGCCAAGGGCATCATTGTCAACGTTTTGCCGCTTTTCATGTGCTTTAAAGGGGATTCGAATCTACCTCCTGAAATCTGTTTCCTGCAATTCTGCCTTGATTTCAAATCCTCTTCTTTGCCTTCCCTCAATATATTTGTGGACGAGAGTTATCATTTATAACTCTGCAGGTTTGTGAATTGCAGTGCCCAGAAGCTCCATTTTACAAGTCGCTTTTTTGGGAGCTGGCCGCAAAAGCGCAGGATGGCTTCAGGCCCTGTTCTGGTTCCGGGGGGCAGGCTGAGCCTGTGGTTAATTCTTCTTCCTGATGGGAAAATAGAGTGACCTGTGCCTGTCCCAACACCAAGAGCTAGTCTCTCATTGGTTCCCCGTCTTCCCGTTCATCCTCAGGACAAATTGCAACCTGTACGGAACAGGAGGTTAAAGGTGCTGATGCTCCAAGTAGGGAGATTGCTAGTAAAGTGGCTGGAATGGCGAACCCGAGCACAAGGAGATGAGAAATGAAGTGCGTTTTAGAAACCTTTCCCCATCACACGGTGTACCATCTTCTGGGTTTCTCATGCATGTTTTCGATGTAGGAAGATGCCCTTGAACCTGGAGATTTGGGACCCATGCGATGGGTAGCACGCAGTATTACTTTAAAGGGTCTGCATTTGCTCACCCAACCTCACCAAACCTCTCAGCCCCAAGAGTGTCCACCCTTATGTCTCATCCAGCTGTGGGTCTAGATATGGTCAATCCAGGTTGCATCACAGCCCCTGAACGAATTGTGTAAGAATTTCTCTCTCTTTCCCTGTCTTTGTTTCATGGGTTTTTAAAAGTAATTTATTTTTATAATGGGGTTTAGCTGCTTTTCAGGGCTGTGTTTATGCCGCTTTACACCCACTTGACACACTAACAGAGAGATATCAATACATAGGTTTTAAGATTATTACTAGTCAGATATATTCTTGTGCGGTGAATCGGGCGTGTTGAGTCCAGTTCTCTGAGCAAGGAGTAGGTCTTGTCTATTACATATTGGGTTTATGGAACGGTATCTGAGCTAATTTGAAACTCTTGTTTTATGTATCACCCCACCTCACCTTTCCCGTTAAGCAGCCATAGTGTGTTTTCTGCATGTGTGCCTCTGTTCTGTTTTGTAATTCAGTTCAAGTGTAACGGTTTTTACATTCCCTCTATAAGTGACACCTTATGAGAAGTGTCCTTTTCTGTGTGACTTATTTCACTTAGAATCGTCTTACCTAAATCCACTCATCATGCTGCTACTAGCCTTATGACATTGATTTCATGGCTGAGTGATATTCCATTGTACATAAGGACCACAACTTTTTTATCCATTTTTCGCTTTCCTGGGATATTTAAGGTGGAATGAAGTGGAGGTCCTTGTCAACAGAGCAGCCCTAAACTTTGGGGTGCTTGTGTCTTGCTGATTTTCAATTTTCCCACTTTATCCCCCCATGCGTGGAAGTGCCCTATGCTCTCTAAGCTGTGTTTTTTAGATGTTTCAGGACACACCGTACACTTCTCCAGAGTGGCTGTTGGCAATTTACATCCCGCCCATCAGTGTAGCAAGGCTCCCATTTCTCCATGGCCTGTCCTGCATTTCTGGTTTTGACACTTTTTTCAGCATGGCCCTTTTGACCGATGGGAAGCGAGACTTCTTTGTAGCGCTGATTTGCCTTTCCAGGTTGCTTGGTTGGCCAAAAAGGGCGTATGCGTTTTTTCCTGAATATATTCAGGAAAAAACGCATACGCCCTTTTTGGCCAAGGGCATCATTGTCAACGTTTTGCCGCTTTTCATGTGCTTTAAAGGCGATTCGAATCTACCTCCTGAAATCTGTTTCCTGCAATTCTGCCTTGATTTCAAATCCTCTTCTTTGCCTTCCCTCAATATATTTGTGGACGAGAGTTATCATTTATAACTCTGCAGGTTTGTGAATTGCAGTGCCCTGAAGCTCCATTTTACAAGTCGCTTTTTTGGGAGCTGGCCGCAAAAGCGCAGGATGGCTTCAGGCCCTGCTCTGGTTCCGGGGGGCAGGCTGAGCCTGTGGTTAATTCTTCTTCCTGATGGGAAAATAGAGTGACCTGTGCCTGTCCCAACACCAAGAGCTAGTCTCTCATTGGTTCCCCGTCTTCCCGTTCATCCTCAGGACAAATTGCAACCTGTACGGAACAGGAGGTTAAAGGTGCTGATGCTCCAAGTAGGGAGATTGCTAGTAAAGTGGCTGGAATGGCGAACCCGAGCACAAGGAGATGAGAAATGAGGTGCGTTTTAGAAACCTTTCCCCATCACACGGTGTACCATCTTCTGGGTTTCTCATGCATGTTTTCGATGTAGGAAGATGCCCTTGAACCTGGAGATTTGGGACCCATGCGATGGGTAGCACGCAGTATTACTTTAAAGGGTCTGCGTTTGCTCACCCAACCTCACCAAACCTCTCAGCCCCAAGAGTGTCCACCCTTATGTCTCATCCAGCTGTGGGTCTAGATATGGTCAATCCAGGTTGCATCACAGCCCCTGAACGAATTGTGTAAGAATTTCTCTCTCTTTCCCTGTCTTTGTTTCATGGGTTTTTAAAAGTAATTTATTTTTATAATGGGGTTTAGCTGCTTTTCAGGGCTGTGTTTATGCCGCTTTACACCCACTTGACACACTAACAGAGAGATATCAATACATAGGTTTTAAGATTATTACTAGTCAGATATTTCCTTGTGCGGTGAATCGGGCGTGTTGAGTCCAGTTCTCTGAGCAAGGAGTAGGTCTTGTCTATTACATATTGGGTTTATGGAACGGTATCTGAGCTAATTTGAAACTCTTGTTTTATGTATCACCCCACCTCACCTTTCCCGTTAAGCAGCCATAGTGAGTTTTCTGCATGTGTGACTCTGTTCTGTTTTGTAATTCAGTTCAAGTGTAACGGTTTTTACATTCCCTCTATAAGTGACACCTTATGAGAAGTGTCCTTTTCTGTGTGACTTATTTCACTTAGAATCGTCTTACCTAAATCCACTCATCATGCTGCTACTAGCCTTATGACATTGATTTCATGGCTGAGTGTTATTCCATTGTACATAAGGACCACAACTTTTTGATCCATTTTTCGCTTTCCTGGGATATTTAAGGTGGAATGAAGTGGAGGTCCTTGTCAACAGAGCAGCCCTAAACTTTGGGGTGCTTGTGTCTTGCTGATTTTCAATTTTACCACTTTATCCCCCCATGCGTGGAAGTGCCCTATGCTCTCTAAGCTGTGTTTTTTAGATGTTTCAGGACACACCGTACACGTCTCCAGAGTGGCTGTTGGCAATTTACATCCCGCCCATCAGTGTAGCAAGGCTCCCATTTCTCCATGGCCTGTCCTGCATTTCTGGTTTTGACACTTTTTTCAGCATGGCCCTTTTGACCGATGGGAAGCCAGACTTCTTAGTAGCGCTGATTTGCCTTTCCAGGTTGCTTGGTTGGCCAAAAAGGGCGTATGCGTTTTTTCCTGAATATATTCAGGAAAAAACGCATACGCCCTTTTTGGCCAAGGGCATCATTGTCAACGTTTTGCCGCTTTTCATGTGCTTTAAAGGCGATTCGAATCTACCTCCTGAAATCTGTTTCCTGCAATTCTGCCTTGATTTCAAATCCTCTTCTTTGCCTTCCCTCAATATATTTGTGGACGAGAGTTATCATTTATAACTCTGCAGGTTTGTGAATTGCAGTGCCCAGAAGCTCCATTTTACAAGTCGCTTTTTTGGGAGCTGGCCGCAAAAGCGCAGGATGGCTTCAGGCCCTGTTCTGGTTCCGGGGGGCAGGCTGAGCCTGTGGTTAATTCTTCTTCCTGATGGGAAAATAGAGTGACCTGTGCCTGTCCCAACACCAAGAGCTAGTCTCTCATTGGTTCCCCGTCTTCCCGTTCATCCTCAGGACAAATTGCAACCTGTACGGAACAGGAGGTTAAAGGTGCTGATGCTCCAAGTAGGGAGATTGCTAGTAAAGTGGCTGGAATGGCGAACCCGAGCACAAGGAGATGAGAAATGAAGTGCGTTTTAGAAACCTTTCCCCATCACACGGTGTACCATCTTCTGGGTTTCTCATGCATGTTTTCGATGTAGGAAGATGCCCTTGAACCTGGAGATTTGGGACCCATGCGATGGGTAGCACGCAGTATTACTTTAAAGGGTCTGCATTTGCTCACCCAACCTCACCAAACCTCTCAGGCCCAAGAGTGTCCACCCTTATGTCTCATCCAGCTGTGGGTCTAGATATGGTCAATCCAGGTTGCATCACAGCCCCTGAACGAATTGTGTAAGAATTTCTCTCTCTTTCCCTTTCTTTGTTTCATGGGTTTTTAAAAGTAATTTATTTTTATAATGGGGTTTAGCTGCTTTTCACGGCTGTGTTTATGCCGCTTTACACCCACTTGACACACTAACAGAGAGATATCAATACATAGGTTTTAAGATTATTACTAGTCAGATATATTCTTGTGCGGTGAATCGGGCGTGTTGAGTCCAGTTCTCTGAGCAAGGAGTAGGTCTTGTCTATTACATATTGGGTTTATGGAACGGTATCTGAGCTAATTTGAAACTCTTGTTTTATGTATCACCCCACCTCACCTTTCCCGTTAAGCAGCCATAGTGTGTTTTCTGCATGTGTGACTCTGTTCTGTTTTGTAATTCAGTTCAAGTGTAACGGTTTTTACATTCCCTCTATAAGTGACACCTTATGAGAAGTGTCCTTTTCTGTGTGACTTATTTCACTTAGAATCGTCTTACCTAAATCCACTCATCATGCTGCTACTAGCCTTATGACATTGATTTCATGGCTGAGTGATATTCCATTGTACATAAGGACCACAACTTTTTTATCCATTTTTCGCTTTCCTGGGATATTTAAGGTGGAATGAAGTGGAGGTCCTTGTCAACAGAGCAGCCCTAAACTTTGGGGTGCTTGTGTCTTGCTGATTTTCAATTTTCCCACTTTATCCCCCCATGCGTGGAAGTGCCCTATGCTCTCTAAGCTGTGTTTTTTAGATGTTTCAGGACACACCGTACACTTCTCCAGAGTGGCTGTTGGCAATTTACATCCCGCCCATCAGTGTAGCAAGGCTCCCATTTCTCCATGGCCTGTCCTGCATTTCTGGTTTTGACACTTTTTTCAGCATGGCCCTTTTGACCGATGGGAAGCGAGACTTCTTTGTAGCGCTGATTTGCCTTTCCAGGTTGCTTGGTTGGCCAAAAAGGGCGTATGCGTTTTTTCCTGAATATATTCAGGAAAAAACGCATACGCCCTTTTTGGCCAAGGGCATCATTGTCAACGTTTTGCCGCTTTTCATGTGCTTTAAAGGCGATTCGAATCTACCTCCTGAAATCTGTTTCCTGCAATTCTGCCTTGATTTCAAATCCTCTTCTTTGCCTTCCCTCAATATATTTGTGGACGAGAGTTATCATTTATAACTCTGCAGGTTTGTGAATTGCAGTGCCCTGAAGCTCCATTTTACAAGTCGCTTTTTTGGGAGCTGGCCGCAAAAGCGCAGGATGGCTTCAGGCCCTGTTCTGGTTCCAGGGGGCAGGCTGAGCCTGTGGTTAATTCTTCTTCCTGATGGGAAAATAGAGTGACCTGTGCCTGTCCCAACACCAAGAGCTAGTCTCTCATTGGTTCCCCGTCTTCCCGTTCATCCTCAGGACAAATTGCAACCTGTACGGAACAGGAGGTTAAAGGTGCTGATGCTCCAAGTACGGAGATTGCTAGTAAAGTGGCTGGAATGGCGAACCCGAGCACAAGGAGATGAGAAATGAGGTGCGTTTTAGAAACCTTTCCCCATCACACGGTGTACCATCTTCTGGGTTTCTCATGCATGTTTTCGATGTAGGAAGATGCCCTTGAACCTGGAGATTTGGGACCCATGCGATGGGTAGCACGCAGTATTACTTTAAAGGGTCTGCGTTTGCTCACCCAACCTCACCAAACCTCTCAGCCCCAAGAGTGTCCACCCTTATGTCTCATCCAGCTGTGGGTCTAGATATGGTCAATCCAGGTTGCATCACAGCCCCTGAACGAATTGTGTAAGAATTTCTCTCTCTTTCCCTGTCTTTGTTTCATGGGTTTTGAAAAGTAATTTATTTTTATAATGGGGTTTAGCTGCTTTTCACGGCTGTGTTTATGCCGCTTTACACCCACTTGACACACTAACAGAGAGATATCAATACATAGGTTTTAAGATTATTACTAGTCAGATATATTCTTGTGCGGTGAATCGGGCGTGTTGAGTCCAGTTCTCTGAGCAAGGAGTAGGTCTTGTCTATTACATATTGGGTTTATGGAACGGTATCTGAGCTAATTTGAAACTCTTGTTTTATGTATCACCCCACCTCACCTTTCCCGTTAAGCAGCCATAGTGTGTTTTCTGCATGTGTGACTCTGTTCTGTTTTGTAATTCAGTTCAAGTGTAACGGTTTTTACATTCCCTCTATAAGTGACACCTTATGAGAAGTGTCCTTTTCTGTGTGACTTATTTCACTTAGAATCGTCTTACCTAAATCCACTCATCATGCTGCTACTAGCCTTATGACATTGATTTCATGGCTGAGTGATATTCCATTGTACATAAGGACCACAACTTTTTTATCCATTTTTCGCTTTCCTGGGATATTTAAGGTGGAATGAAGTGGAGGTCCTTGTCAACAGAGCAGCCCTAAACTTTGGGGTGCTTGTGTCTTGCTGATTTTCAATTTTCCCACTTTATCCCCCCATGCGTGGAAGTGCCCTATGCTCTCTAAGCTGTGTTTTTTAGATGTTTCAGGACACACCGTACACTTCTCCAGAGTGGCTGTTGGCAATTTACATCCCGCCCATCAGTGTAGCAAGGCTCCCATTTCTCCATGGCCTGTCCTGCATTTCTGGTTTTGACACTTTTTTCAGCATGGCCCTTTTGACCGATGGGAAGCGAGACTTCTTTGTAGCGCTGATTTGCCTTTCCAGGTTGCTTGGTTGGCCAAAAAGGGCGTATGCGTTTTTTCCTGAATATATTCAGGAAAAAACGCATACGCCCTTTTTGGCCAAGGGCATCATTGTCAACGTTTTGCCGCTTTTCATGTGCTTTAAAGGCGATTCGAATCTACCTCCTGAAATCTGTTTCCTGCAATTCTGCCTTGATTTCAAATCCTCTTCTTTGCCTTCCCTCAATATATTTGTGGACGAGAGTTATCATTTATAACTCTGCAGGTTTGTGAATTGCAGTGCCCTGAAGCTCCATTTTACAAGTCGCTTTTTTGGGAGCTGGCCGCAAAAGCGCAGGATGGCTTCAGGCCCTGTTCTGGTTCCAGGGGGCAGGCTGAGCCTGTGGTTAATTCTTCTTCCTGATGGGAAAATAGAGTGACCTGTGCCTGTCCCAACACCAAGAGCTAGTCTCTCATTGGTTCCCCGTCTTCCCGTTCATCCTCAGGACAAATTGCAACCTGTACGGAACAGGAGGTTAAAGGTGCTGATGCTCCAAGTACGGAGATTGCTAGTAAAGTGGCTGGAATGGCGAACCCGAGCACAAGGAGATGAGAAATGAGGTGCGTTTTAGAAACCTTTCCCCATCACACGGTGTACCATCTTCTGGGTTTCTCATGCATGTTTTCGATGTAGGAAGATGCCCTTGAACCTGGAGATTTGGGACCCATGCGATGGGTAGCACGCAGTATTACTTTAAAGGGTCTGCGTTTGCTCACCCAACCTCACCAAACCTCTCAGCCCCAAGAGTGTCCACCCTTATGTCTCATCCAGCTGTGGGTCTAGATATGGTCAATCCAGGTTGCATCACAGCCCCTGAACGAATTGTGTAAGAATTTCTCTCTCTTTCCCTGTCTTTGTTTCATGGGTTTTGAAAAGTAATTTATTTTTATAATGGGGTTTAGCTGCTTTTCACGGCTGTGTTTATGCCGCTTTACACCCACTTGACACACTAACAGAGAGATATCAATACATAGGTTTTAAGATTATTACTAGTCAGATATATTCTTGTGCGGTGAATCGGGCGTGTTGAGTCCAGTTCTCTGAGCAAGGAGTAGGTCTTGTCTATTACATATTGGGTTTATGGAACGGTATCTGAGCTAATTTGAAACTCTTGTTTTATGTATCACCCCACCTCACCTTTCCCGTTAAGCAGCCATAGTGTGTTTTCTGCATGTGTGACTCTGTTCTGTTTTGTAATTCAGTTCAAGTGTAACGGTTTTTACATTCCCTCTATAAGTGACACCTTATGAGAAGTGTCCTTTTCTGTGTGACTTATTTCACTTAGAATCGTCTTACCTAAATCCACTCATCATGCTGCTACTAGCCTTATGACATTGATTTCATGGCTGAGTGCTATTCCATTGTACATAAGGACCACAACTTTTTTATCCATTTTTCGCTTTCCTGGGATATTTAAGGTGGAATGAAGTGGAGGTCCTTGTCAACAGAGCAGCCCTAAACTTTGGGGTGCTTGTGTCTTGCTGATTTTCAATTTTCCCACTTTATCCCCCCATGCGTGGAAGTGCCCTATGCTCTCTAAGCTGTGTTTTTTAGATGTTTCAGGACACACCGTACACGTCTCCAGAGTGGCTGTTGGCAATTTACATCCCGCCCATCAGTGTAGCAAGGCTCCGATTCCTCCATGGCCTGTCCTGCATTTCTGGTTTTGACACTTTTTTCAGCATGGCCCTTTTGACCGATGGGAAGCGAGACTTCTTTGTAGCGCTGATTTGCCTTTCCAGGTTGCTTGGTTGGCCAAAAAGGGCGTATGCGTTTTTTCCTGAATATATTCAGGAAAAAACGCATACGCCCTTTTTGGCCAAGGGCATCATTGTCAACGTTTTGCCGCTTTTCATGTGCTTTAAAGGCGATTCGAATCTACCTCCTGAAATCTGTTTCCTGCAATTCTGCCTTGATTTCAAATCCTCTTCTTTGCCTTCCCTCAATATATTTGTGGACGAGAGTTATCATTTATAACTCTGCAGGTTTGTGAATTGCAGTGCCCTGAAGCTCCATTTTACAAGTCGCTTTTTTGGGAGCTGGCCGCAAAAGCGCAGGATGGCTTCAGGCCCTGCTCTGGTTCCGGGGGGCAGGCTGAGCCTGTGGTTAATTCTTCTTCCTGATGGGAAAATAGAGTGACCTGTGCCTGTCCCAACACCAAGAGGTAGTCTCTCATTGGTTCCCCGTCTTCCCGTTCATCCTCAGGACAAATTGCAACCTGTACGGAACAGGAGGTTAAAGGTGCTGATGCTCCAAGTAGGGAGATTGCTAGTAAAGTGGCTGGAATGGCGAACCCGAGCACAAGGAGATGAGAAATGAGGTGCGTTTTAGAAACCTTTCCCCATCATACGGTGTACCATCTTCTGGGTTTCTCATGCATGTTTTCGATGTAGGAAGATGCCCTTGAACCTGGAGATTTGGGACCCATGCGATGGGTAGCACGCAGTATTACTTTAAAGGGTCTGCGTTTGCTCACCCAACCTCACCAAACCTCTCAGCCCCAAGAGTGTCCACCCTTATGTCTCATCCAGCTGTGGGTCTAGATATGGTCAATCCAGGTTGCATCACAGCCCCTGAACGAATTGTGTAAGAATTTCTCTCTCTTTCCCTGTCTTTGTTTCATGGGTTTTGAAAAGTAATTTATTTTTATAATGGGGTTTAGCTGCTTTTCACGGCTGTGTTTATGCCGCTTTACACCCACTTGACACACTAACAGAGAGATATCAATACATAGGTTTTAAGATTATTACTAGTCAGATATATTCTTGTGCGGTGAATCGGGCGTGTTGAGTCCAGTTCTCTGAGCAAGGAGTAGGTCTTGTCTATTACATATTGGGTTTATGGAACGGTATCTGAGCTAATTTGAAACTCTTGTTTTATGTATCACCCCACCTCACCTTTCCCGTTAAGCAGCCATAGTGTGTTTTCTGCATGTGTGACTCTGTTCTGTTTTGTAATTCAGTTCAAGTGTAACGGTTTTTACATTCCCTCTATAAGTGACACCTTATGAGAAGTGTCCTTTTCTGTGTGACTTATTTCACTTAGAATCGTCTTACCTAAATCCACTCATCATGCTGCTACTAGCCTTATGACATTGATTTCATGGCTGAGTGCTATTCCATTGTACATAAGGACCACAACTTTTTTATCCATTTTTCGCTTTCCTGGGATATTTAAGGTGGAATGAAGTGGAGGTCCTTGTCAACAGAGCAGCCCTAAACTTTGGGGTGCTTGTGTCTTGCTGATTTTCAATTTTCCCACTTTATCCCCCCATGCGTGGAAGTGCCCTATGCTCTCTAAGCTGTGTTTTTTAGATGTTTCAGGACACACCGTACACGTCTCCAGAGTGGCTGTTGGCAATTTACATCCCGCCCATCAGTGTAGCAAGGCTCCGATTCCTCCATGGCCTGTCCTGCATTTCTGGTTTTGACACTTTTTTCAGCATGGCCCTTTTGACCGATGGGAAGCGAGACTTCTTTGTAGCGCTGATTTGCCTTTCCAGGTTGCTTGGTTGGCCAAAAAGGGCGTATGCGTTTTTTCCTGAATATATTCAGGAAAAAACGCATACGCCCTTTTTGGCCAAGGGCATCATTGTCAACGTTTTGCCGCTTTTCATGTGCTTTAAAGGCGATTCGAATCTACCTCCTGAAATCTGTTTCCTGCAATTCTGCCTTGATTTCAAATCCTCTTCTTTGCCTTCCCTCAATATATTTGTGGACGAGAGTTATCATTTATAACTCTGCAGGTTTGTGAATTGCAGTGCCCTGAAGCTCCATTTTACAAGTCGCTTTTTTGGGAGCTGGCCGCAAAAGCGCAGGATGGCTTCAGGCCCTGCTCTGGTTCCGGGGGGCAGGCTGAGCCTGTGGTTAATTCTTCTTCCTGATGGGAAAATAGAGTGACCTGTGCCTGTCCCAACACCAAGAGGTAGTCTCTCATTGGTTCCCCGTCTTCCCGTTCATCCTCAGGACAAATTGCAACCTGTACGGAACAGGAGGTTAAAGGTGCTGATGCTCCAAGTAGGGAGATTGCTAGTAAAGTGGCTGGAATGGCGAACCCGAGCACAAGGAGATGAGAAATGAGGTGCGTTTTAGAAACCTTTCCCCATCATACGGTGTACCATCTTCTGGGTTTCTCATGCATGTTTTCGATGTAGGAAGATGCCCTTGAACCTGGAGATTTGGGACCCATGCGATGGGTAGCACGCAGTATTACTTTAAAGGGTCTGCGTTTGCTCACCCAACCTCACCAAACCTCTCAGCCCCAAGAGTGTCCACCCTTATGTCTCATCCAGCTGTGGGTCTAGATATGGTCAATCCAGGTTGCATCACAGCCCCTGAACGAATTGTGTAAGAATTTCTCTCTCTTTCCCTGTCTTTGTTTCATGGGTTTTTAAAAGTAATTTATTTTTATAATGGGGTTTAGCTGCTTTTCACGGCTGTGTTTATGCCGCTTTACACCCACTTGACACACTAACAGAGAGATATCAATACATAGGTTTTAAGATTATTACTAGTCAGATATTTCCTTGTGCGGTGAATCGGGCGTGTTGAGTCCAGTTCTCTGAGCAAGGAGTAGGTCTTGTCTATTACATATTGGGTTTATGGAACGGTATCTGAGCTAATTTGAAACTCTTGTTTTATGTATCACCCCACCTCACCTTTCCCGTTAAGCAGCCATTGTGAGTTTTCTGCATGTGTGACTCTGTTCTGTTTTGTAATTCAGTTCAAGTGTAACGGTTTTTACATTCCCTCTATAAGTGACACCTTATGAGAAGTGTCCTTTTCTGTGTGACTTATTTCACTTAGAATCGTCTTACCTAAATCCACTCATCATGCTGCTACTAGCCTTATGACATTGATTTCATGGCTGAGTGTTATTCCATTGTACATAAGGACCACAACTTTTTGATCCATTTTTCGCTTTCCTGGGATATTTAAGGTGGAATGAAGTGGAGGTCCTTGTCAACAGAGCAGCCCTAAACTTTGGGGTGCTTGTGTCTTGCTGATTTTCAATTTTACCACTTTATCCCCCCATGCTTGGAAGTGCCCTATGCTCTCTAAGCTGTGTTTTTTAGATGTTTCAGGACACACCGTACACTTCTCCAGAGTGGCTGTTGGCAATTTACATCCCGCCCATCAGTGTAGCAAGGCTCCCATTTCTCCATGGCCTGTCCTGCATTTCTGGTTTTGACACTTTTTTCAGCATGGCCCTTTTGACCGATGGGAAGCCAGACTTCTTAGTAGCGCTGATTTGCCTTTCCAGGTTGCTTGGTTGGCCAAAAAGGGCGTATGCGTTTTTTCCTGAATATATTCAGGAAAAAACGCATACGCCCTTTTTGGCCAAGGGCATCATTGTCAACGTTTTGCCGCTTTTCATGTGCTTTAAAGGGGATTCGAATCTACCTCCTGAAATCTGTTTCCTGCAATTCTGCCTTGATTTCAAATCCTCTTCTTTGCCTTCCCTCAATATATTTGTGGACGAGAGTTATCATTTATAACTCTGCAGGTTTGTGAATTGCAGTGCCCAGAAGCTCCATTTTACAAGTCGCTTTTTTGGGAGCTGGCCGCAAAAGCGCAGGATGGCTTCAGGCCCTGTTCTGGTTCCGGGGGGCAGGCTGAGCCTGTGGTTAATTCTTCTTCCTGATGGGAAAATAGAGTGACCTGTGCCTGTCCCAACACCAAGAGCTAGTCTCTCATTGGTTCCCCGTCTTCCCGTTCATCCTCAGGACAAATTGCAACCTGTACGGAACAGGAGGTTAAAGGTGCTGATGCTCCAAGTAGGGAGATTGCTAGTAAAGTGGCTGGAATGGCGAACCCGAGCACAAGGAGATGAGAAATGAAGTGCGTTTTAGAAACCTTTCCCCATCACACGGTGTACCATCTTCTGGGTTTCTCATGCATGTTTTCGATGTAGGAAGATGCCCTTGAACCTGGAGATTTGGGACCCATGCGATGGGTAGCACGCAGTATTACTTTAAAGGGTCTGCATTTGCTCACCCAACCTCACCAAACCTCTCAGCCCCAAGAGTGTCCACCCTTATGTCTCATCCAGCTGTGGGTCTAGATATGGTCAATCCAGGTTGCATCACAGCCCCTGAACGAATTGTGTAAGAATTTCTCTCTCTTTCCCTGTCTTTGTTTCATGGGTTTTTAAAAGTAATTTATTTTTATAATGGGGTTTAGCTGCTTTTCACGGCTGTGTTTATGCCGCTTTACACCCACTTGACACACTAACAGAGAGATATCAATACATAGGTTTTAAGATTATTACTAGTCAGATATATTCTTGTGCGGTGAATCGGGCGTGTTGAGTCCAGTTCTCTGAGCAAGGAGTAGGTCTTGTCTATTACATATTGGGTTTATGGAACGGTATCTGAGCTAATTTGAAACTCTTGTTTTATGTATCACCCCACCTCACCTTTCCCGTTAAGCAGCCATAGTGAGTTTTCTGCATGTGTGCCTCTGTTCTGTTTTGTAATTCAGTTCAAGTGTAACGGTTTTTACATTCCCTCTATAAGTGACACCTTATGAGAAGTGTCCTTTTCTGTGTGACTTATTTCACTTAGAATCGTCTTACCTAAATCCACTCATCATGCTGCTACTAGCCTTATGACATTGATTTCATGGCTGAGTGCTATTCCATTGTACATAAGGACCACAACTTTTTTATCCATTTTTCGCTTTCCTGGGATATTTAAGGTGGAATGAAGTGGAGGTCCTTGTCAACAGAGCAGCCCTAAACTTTGGGGTGCTTGTGTCTTGCTGATTTTCAATTTTCCCTCTTTATCCCCCCATGCGTGGAAGTGCCCTATGCTCTCTAAGCTGTGTTTTTTAGATGTTTCAGGACACACCGTACACGTCTCCAGAGTGGCTGTTGGCAATTTACATCCCGCCCATCAGTGTAGCAAGGCTCCGATTCCTCCATGGCCTGTCCTGCATTTCTGGTTTTGACACTTTTTTCAGCATGGCCCTTTTGACCGATGGGAAGCGAGACTTCTTTGTAGCGCTGATTTGCCTTTCCAGGTTGCTTGGTTGGCCAAAAAGGGCGTATGCGTTTTTTCCTGAATATATTCAGGAAAAAACGCATACGCCCTTTTTGGCCAAGGGCATCATTGTCAACGTTTTGCCGCTTTTCATGTGCTTTAAAGGCGATTCGAATCTACCTCCTGAAATCTGTTTCCTGCAATTCTGCCTTGATTTCAAATCCTCTTCTTTGCCTTCCCTCAATATATTTGTGGACGAGAGTTATCATTTATAACTCTGCAGGTTTGTGAATTGCAGTGCCCTGAAGCTCCATTTTACAAGTCGCTTTTTTGGGAGCTGGCCGCAAAAGCGCAGGATGGCTTCAGGCCCTGCTCTGGTTCCGGGGGGCAGGCTGAGCCTGTGGTTAATTCTTCTTCCTGATGGGAAAATAGAGTGACCTGTGCCTGTCCCAACACCAAGAGCTAGTCTCTCATTGGTTCCCCGTCTTCCCGTTCATCCTCAGGACAAATTGCAACCTGTACGGAACAGGAGGTTAAAGGTGCTGATGCTCCAAGTAGGGAGATTGCTAGTAAAGTGGCTGGAATGGCGAACCCGAGCACAAGGAGATGAGAAATGAGGTGCGTTTTAGAAACCTTTCCCCATCACACGGTGTACCATCTTCTGGGTTTCTCATGCATGTTTTCGATGTAGGAAGATGCCCTTGAACCTGGAGATTTGGGACCCATGCGATGGGTAGCACGCAGTATTACTTTAAAGGGTCTGCGTTTGCTCACCCAACCTCACCAAACCTCTCAGCCCCAAGAGTGTCCACCCTTATGTCTCATCCAGCTGTGGGTCTAGATATGGTCAATCCAGGTTGCATCACAGCCCCTGAACGAATTGTGTAAGAATTTCTCTCTCTTTCCCTGTCTTTGTTTCATGGGTTTTTAAAAGTAATTTATTTTTATAATGGCGTTTAGCTGCTTTTCACGGCTGTGTTTATGCCGCTTTACACCCACTTGACACACTAACAGAGAGATAGCAATACATAGGTTTTAAGATTATTACTAGTCAGATATATTCTTGTGCGGTGAATCGGGCGTGTTGAGTCCAGTTCTCTGAGCAAGGAGTAGGTCTTGTCTATTACATATTGGGTTTATGGAACGGTATCTGAGCTAATTTGAAACTCTTGTTTTATGTATCACCCCACCTCACCTTTCCCGTTAAGCAGCCATAGTGTGTTTTCTGCATGTGTGACTCTGTTCTGTTTTGTAATTCAGTTCAAGTGTAACGGTTTTTACATTCCCTCTATAAGTGACACCTTATGAGAAGTGTCCTTTTCTGTGTGACTTATTTCACTTAGAATCGTCTTACCTAAATCCACTCATCATGCTGCTACTAGCCTTATGACATTGATTTCATGGCTGAGTGATATTCCATTGTACATAAGGACCACAACTTTTTTATCCATTTTTCGCTTTCCTGGGATATTTAAGGTGGAATGAAGTGGAGGTCCTTGTCAACAGAGCAGCCCTAAACTTTGGGGTGCTTGTGTCTTGCTGATTTTCAATTTTCCCACTTTATCCCCCCATGCGTGGAAGTGCCCTATGCTCTCTAAGCTGTGTTTTTTAGATGTTTCAGGACACACCGTACACTTCTCCAGATTGGCTGTTGGCAATTTACATCCCGCCCATCAGTGTAGCAAGGCTCCCATTTCTCCATGGCCTGTCCTGCATTTCTGGTTTTGACACTTTTTTCAGCATGGCCCTTTTGACCGATGGGAAGCGAGACTTCTTTGTAGCGCTGATTTGCCTTTCCAGGTTGCTTGGTTGGCCAAAAAGGGCGTATGCGTTTTTTCCTGAATATATTCAGGAAAAAACGCATACGCCCTTTTTGGCCAAGGGCATCATTGTCAACGTTTTGCCGCTTTTCATGTGCTTTAAAGGCGATTCGAATCTACCTCCTGAAATCTGTTTCCTGCAATTCTGCCTTGATTTCAAATCCTCTTCTTTGCCTTCCCTCAATATATTTGTGGACGAGAGTTATCATTTATAACTCTGCAGGTTTGTGAATTGCAGTGCCCTGAAGCTCCATTTTACAAGTCGCTTTTTTGGGAGCTGGCCGCAAAAGCGCAGGATGGCTTCAGGCCCTGTTCTGGTTCCAGGGGGCAGGCTGAGCCTGTGGTTAATTCTTCTTCCTGATGGGAAAATAGAGTGACCTGTGCCTGTCCCAACACCAAGAGCTAGTCTCTCATTGGTTCCCCGTCTTCCCGTTCATCCTCAGGACAAATTGCAACCTGTACGGAACAGGAGGTTAAAGGTGCTGATGCTCCAAGTACGGAGATTGCTAGTAAAGTGGCTGGAATGGCGAACCCGAGCACAAGGAGATGAGAAATGAGGTGCGTTTTAGAAACCTTTCCCCATCACACGGTGTACCATCTTCTGGGTTTCTCATGCATGTTTTCGATGTAGGAAGATGCCCTTGAACCTGGAGATTTGGGACCCATGCGATGGGTAGCACGCAGTATTACTTTAAAGGGTCTGCGTTTGCTCACCCAACCTCACCAAACCTCTCAGCCCCAAGAGTGTCCACCCTTATGTCTCATCCAGCTGTGGGTCTAGATATGGTCAATCCAGGTTGCATCACAGCCCCTGAACGAATTGTGTAAGAATTTCTCTCTCTTTCCCTGTCTTTGTTTCATGGGTTTTTAAAAGTAATTTATTTTTATAATGGGGTTTAGCTGCTTTTCAGGGCTGTGTTTATGCCGCTTTACACCCACTTGACACACTAACAGAGAGATATCAATACATAGGTTTTAAGATTATTACTAGTCAGATATTTCCTTGTGCGGTGAATCGGGCGTGTTGAGTCCAGTTCTCTGAGCAAGGAGTAGGTCTTGTCTATTACATATTGGGTTTATGGAACGGTATCTGAGCTAATTTGAAACTCTTGTTTTATGTATCACCCCACCTCACCTTTCCCGTTAAGCAGCCATAGTGAGTTTTCTGCATGTGTGACTCTGTTCTGTTTTGTAATTCAGTTCAAGTGTAACGGTTTTTACATTCCCTCTATAAGTGACACCTTATGAGAAGTGTCCTTTTCTGTGTGACTTATTTCACTTAGAATCGTCTTACCTAAATCCACTCATCATGCTGCTACTAGCCTTATGACATTGATTTCATGGCTGAGTGTTATTCCATTGTACATAAGGACCACAACTTTTTGATCCATTTTTCGCTTTCCTGGGATATTTAAGGTGGAATGAAGTGGAGGTCCTTGTCAACAGAGCAGCCCTAAACTTTGGGGTGCTTGTGTCTTGCTGATTTTCAATTTTACCACTTTATCCCCCCATGCGTGGAAGTGCCCTATGCTCTCTAAGCTGTGTTTTTTAGATGTTTCAGGACACACCGTACACTTCTCCAGAGTGGCTGTTGGCAATTTACATCCCGCCCATCAGTGTAGCAAGGCTCCCATTTCTCCATGGCCTGTCCTGCATTTCTGGTTTTGACACTTTTTTCAGCATGGCCCTTTTGACCGATGGGAAGCCAGACTTCTTTGTAGCGCTGATTTGCCTTTCCAGGTTGCTTGGTTGGCCAAAAAGGGCGTATGCGTTTTTTCCTGAATATATTCAGGAAAAAACGCATACGCCCTTTTTGGCCAAGGGCATCATTGTCAACGTTTTGCCGCTTTTCATGTGCTTTAAAGGCGATTCGAATCTACCTCCTGAAATCTGTTTCCTGCAATTCTGCCTTGATTTCAAATCCTCTTCTTTGCCTTCCCTCAATATATTTGTGGACGAGAGTTATCATTTATAACTCTGCAGGTTTGTGAATTGCAGTGCCCAGAAGCTCCATTTTACAAGTCGCTTTTTTGGGAGCTGGCCGCAAAAGCGCAGGATGGCTTCAGGCCCTGTTCTGGTTCCGGGGGGCAGGCTGAGCCTGTGGTTAATTCTTCTTCCTGATGGGAAAATAGAGTGACCTGTGCCTGTCCCAACACCAAGAGCTAGTCTCTCATTGGTTCCCCGTCTTCCCGTTCATCCTCAGGACAAATTGCAACCTGTACGGAACAGGAGGTTAAAGGTGCTGATGCTCCAAGTAGGGAGATTGCTAGTAAAGTGGCTGGAATGGCGAACCCGAGCACAAGGAGATGAGAAATGAGGTGCGTTTTAGAAACCTTTCCCCATCACACGGTGTACCATCTTCTGGGTTTCTCATGCATGTTTTCGATGTAGGAAGATGCCCTTGAACCTGGAGATTTGGGACCCATGCGATGGGTAGCACGCAGTATTACTTTAAAGGGTCTGCGTTTGCTCACCCAACCTCACCAAACCTCTCAGCCCCAAGAGTGTCCACCCTTATGTCTCATCCAGCTGTGGGTCTAGATATGGTCAATCCAGGTTGCATCACAGCCCCTGAACGAATTGTGTAAGAATTTCTCTCTCTTTCCCTGTCTTTGTTTCATGGGTTTTTAAAAGTAATTTATTTTTATAATGGCGTTTAGCTGCTTTTCACGGCTGTGTTTATGCCGCTTTACACCCACTTGACACACTAACAGAGAGATAGCAATACATAGGTTTTAAGATTATTACTAGTCAGATATATTCTTGTGCGGTGAATCGGGCGTGTTGAGTCCAGTTCTCTGAGCAAGGAGTAGGTCTTGTCTATTACATATTGGGTTTATGGAACGGTATCTGAGCTAATTTGAAACTCTTGTTTTATGTATCACCCCACCTCACCTTTCCCGTTAAGCAGCCATAGTGTGTTTTCTGCATGTGTGACTCTGTTCTGTTTTGTAATTCAGTTCAAGTGTAACGGTTTTTACATTCCCTCTATAAGTGACACCTTATGAGAAGTGTCCTTTTCTGTGTGACTTATTTCACTTAGAATCGTCTTACCTAAATCCACTCATCATGCTGCTACTAGCCTTATGACATTGATTTCATGGCTGAGTGATATTCCATTGTACATAAGGACCACAACTTTTTTATCCATTTTTCGCTTTCCTGGGATATTTAAGGTGGAATGAAGTGGAGGTCCTTGTCAACAGAGCAGCCCTAAACTTTGGGGTGCTTGTGTCTTGCTGATTTTCAATTTTCCCACTTTATCCCCCCATGCGTGGAAGTGCCCTATGCTCTCTAAGCTGTGTTTTTTAGATGTTTCAGGACACACCGTACACTTCTCCAGATTGGCTGTTGGCAATTTACATCCCGCCCATCAGTGTAGCAAGGCTCCCATTTCTCCATGGCCTGTCCTGCATTTCTGGTTTTGACACTTTTTTCAGCATGGCCCTTTTGACCGATGGGAAGCGAGACTTCTTTGTAGCGCTGATTTGCCTTTCCAGGTTGCTTGGTTGGCCAAAAAGGGCGTATGCGTTTTTTCCTGAATATATTCAGGAAAAAACGCATACGCCCTTTTTGGCCAAGGGCATCATTGTCAACGTTTTGCCGCTTTTCATGTGCTTTAAAGGCGATTCGAATCTACCTCCTGAAATCTGTTTCCTGCAATTCTGCCTTGATTTCAAATCCTCTTCTTTGCCTTCCCTCAATATATTTGTGGACGAGAGTTATCATTTATAACTCTGCAGGTTTGTGAATTGCAGTGCCCTGAAGCTCCATTTTACAAGTCGCTTTTTTGGGAGCTGGCCGCAAAAGCGCAGGATGGCTTCAGGCCCTGTTCTGGTTCCAGGGGGCAGGCTGAGCCTGTGGTTAATTCTTCTTCCTGATGGGAAAATAGAGTGACCTGTGCCTGTCCCAACACCAAGAGCTAGTCTCTCATTGGTTCCCCGTCTTCCCGTTCATCCTCAGGACAAATTGCAACCTGTACGGAACAGGAGGTTAAAGGTGCTGATGCTCCAAGTACGGAGATTGCTAGTAAAGTGGCTGGAATGGCGAACCCGAGCACAAGGAGATGAGAAATGAGGTGCGTTTTAGAAACCTTTCCCCATCACACGGTGTACCATCTTCTGGGTTTCTCATGCATGTTTTCGATGTAGGAAGATGCCCTTGAACCTGGAGATTTGGGACCCATGCGATGGGTAGCACGCAGTATTACTTTAAAGGGTCTGCGTTTGCTCACCCAACCTCACCAAACCTCTCAGCCCCAAGAGTGTCCACCCTTATGTCTCATCCAGCTGTGGGTCTAGATATGGTCAATCCAGGTTGCATCACAGCCCCTGAACGAATTGTGTAAGAATTTCTCTCTCTTTCCCTGTCTTTGTTTCATGGGTTTTTAAAAGTAATTTATTTTTATAATGGCGTTTAGCTGCTTTTCACGGCTGTGTTTATGCCGCTTTACACCCACTTGACACACTAACAGAGAGATAGCAATACATAGGTTTTAAGATTATTACTAGTCAGATATATTCTTGTGCGGTGAATCGGGCGTGTTGAGTCCAGTTCTCTGAGCAAGGAGTAGGTCTTGTCTATTACATATTGGGTTTATGGAACGGTATCTGAGCTAATTTGAAACTCTTGTTTTATGTATCACCCCACCTCACCTTTCCCGTTAAGCAGCCATAGTGTGTTTTCTGCATGTGTGACTCTGTTCTGTTTTGTAATTCAGTTCAAGTGTAACGGTTTTTACATTCCCTCTATAAGTGACACCTTATGAGAAGTGTCCTTTTCTGTGTGACTTATTTCACTTAGAATCGTCTTACCTAAATCCACTCATCATGCTGCTACTAGCCTTATGACATTGATTTCATGGCTGAGTGATATTCCATTGTACATAAGGACCACAACTTTTTTATCCATTTTTCGCTTTCCTGGGATATTTAAGGTGGAATGAAGTGGAGGTCCTTGTCAACAGAGCAGCCCTAAACTTTGGGGTGCTTGTGTCTTGCTGATTTTCAATTTTCCCACTTTATCCCCCCATGCGTGGAAGTGCCCTATGCTCTCTAAGCTGTGTTTTTTAGATGTTTCAGGACACACCGTACACTTCTCCAGATTGGCTGTTGGCAATTTACATCCCGCCCATCAGTGTAGCAAGGCTCCCATTTCTCCATGGCCTGTCCTGCATTTCTGGTTTTGACACTTTTTTCAGCATGGCCCTTTTGACCGATGGGAAGCGAGACTTCTTTGTAGCGCTGATTTGCCTTTCCAGGTTGCTTGGTTGGCCAAAAAGGGCGTATGCGTTTTTTCCTGAATATATTCAGGAAAAAACGCATACGCCCTTTTTGGCCAAGGGCATCATTGTCAACGTTTTGCCGCTTTTCATGTGCTTTAAAGGCGATTCGAATCTACCTCCTGAAATCTGTTTCCTGCAATTCTGCCTTGATTTCAAATCCTCTTCTTTGCCTTCCCTCAATATATTTGTGGACGAGAGTTATCATTTATAACTCTGCAGGTTTGTGAATTGCAGTGCCCTGAAGCTCCATTTTACAAGTCGCTTTTTTGGGAGCTGGCCGCAAAAGCGCAGGATGGCTTCAGGCCCTGTTCTGGTTCCAGGGGGCAGGCTGAGCCTGTGGTTAATTCTTCTTCCTGATGGGAAAATAGAGTGACCTGTGCCTGTCCCAACACCAAGAGCTAGTCTCTCATTGGTTCCCCGTCTTCCCGTTCATCCTCAGGACAAATTGCAACCTGTACGGAACAGGAGGTTAAAGGTGCTGATGCTCCAAGTACGGAGATTGCTAGTAAAGTGGCTGGAATGGCGAACCCGAGCACAAGGAGATGAGAAATGAGGTGCGTTTTAGAAACCTTTCCCCATCACACGGTGTACCATCTTCTGGGTTTCTCATGCATGTTTTCGATGTAGGAAGATGCCCTTGAACCTGGAGATTTGGGACCCATGCGATGGGTAGCACGCAGTATTACTTTAAAGGGTCTGCGTTTGCTCACCCAACCTCACCAAACCTCTCAGCCCCAAGAGTGTCCACCCTTATGTCTCATCCAGCTGTGGGTCTAGATATGGTCAATCCAGGTTGCATCACAGCCCCTGAACGAATTGTGTAAGAATTTCTCTCTCTTTCCCTGTCTTTGTTTCATGGGTTTTTAAAAGTAATTTATTTTTATAATGGGGTTTAGCTGCTTTTCAGGGCTGTGTTTATGCCGCTTTACACCCACTTGACACACTAACAGAGAGATATCAATACATAGGTTTTAAGATTATTACTAGTCAGATATTTCCTTGTGCGGTGAATCGGGCGTGTTGAGTCCAGTTCTCTGAGCAAGGAGTAGGTCTTGTCTATTACATATTGGGTTTATGGAACGGTATCTGAGCTAATTTGAAACTCTTGTTTTATGTATCACCCCACCTCACCTTTCCCGTTAAGCAGCCATAGTGAGTTTTCTGCATGTGTGACTCTGTTCTGTTTTGTAATTCAGTTCAAGTGTAACGGTTTTTACATTCCCTCTATAAGTGACACCTTATGAGAAGTGTCCTTTTCTGTGTGACTTATTTCACTTAGAATCGTCTTACCTAAATCCACTCATCATGCTGCTACTAGCCTTATGACATTGATTTCATGGCTGAGTGTTATTCCATTGTACATAAGGACCACAACTTTTTGATCCATTTTTCGCTTTCCTGGGATATTTAAGGTGGAATGAAGTGGAGGTCCTTGTCAACAGAGCAGCCCTAAACTTTGGGGTGCTTGTGTCTTGCTGATTTTCAATTTTACCACTTTATCCCCCCATGCGTGGAAGTGCCCTATGCTCTCTAAGCTGTGTTTTTTAGATGTTTCAGGACACACCGTACACTTCTCCAGAGTGGCTGTTGGCAATTTACATCCCGCCCATCAGTGTAGCAAGGCTCCCATTTCTCCATGGCCTGTCCTGCATTTCTGGTTTTGACACTTTTTTCAGCATGGCCCTTTTGACCGATGGGAAGCCAGACTTCTTTGTAGCGCTGATTTGCCTTTCCAGGTTGCTTGGTTGGCCAAAAAGGGCGTATGCGTTTTTTCCTGAATATATTCAGGAAAAAACGCATACGCCCTTTTTGGCCAAGGGCATCATTGTCAACGTTTTGCCGCTTTTCATGTGCTTTAAAGGCGATTCGAATCTACCTCCTGAAATCTGTTTCCTGCAATTCTGCCTTGATTTCAAATCCTCTTCTTTGCCTTCCCTCAATATATTTGTGGACGAGAGTTATCATTTATAACTCTGCAGGTTTGTGAATTGCAGTGCCCAGAAGCTCCATTTTACAAGTCGCTTTTTTGGGAGCTGGCCGCAAAAGCGCAGGATGGCTTCAGGCCCTGTTCTGGTTCCGGGGGGCAGGCTGAGCCTGTGGTTAATTCTTCTTCCTGATGGGAAAATAGAGTGACCTGTGCCTGTCCCAACACCAAGAGCTAGTCTCTCATTGGTTCCCCGTCTTCCCGTTCATCCTCAGGACAAATTGCAACCTGTACGGAACAGGAGGTTAAAGGTGCTGATGCTCCAAGTAGGGAGATTGCTAGTAAAGTGGCTGGAATGGCGAACCCGAGCACAAGGAGATGAGAAATGAGGTGCGTTTTAGAAACCTTTCCCCATCACACGGTGTACCATCTTCTGGGTTTCTCATGCATGTTTTCGATGTAGGAAGATGCCCTTGAACCTGGAGATTTGGGACCCATGCGATGGGTAGCACGCAGTATTACTTTAAAGGGTCTGCGTTTGCTCACCCAACCTCACCAAACCTCTCAGCCCCAAGAGTGTCCACCCTTATGTCTCATCCAGCTGTGGGTCTAGATATGGTCAATCCAGGTTGCATCACAGCCCCTGAACGAATTGTGTAAGAATTTCTCTCTCTTTCCCTGTCTTTGTTTCATGGGTTTTTAAAAGTAATTTATTTTTATAATGGCGTTTAGCTGCTTTTCACGGCTGTGTTTATGCCGCTTTACACCCACTTGACACACTAACAGAGAGATAGCAATACATAGGTTTTAAGATTATTACTAGTCAGATATATTCTTGTGCGGTGAATCGGGCGTGTTGAGTCCAGTTCTCTGAGCAAGGAGTAGGTCTTGTCTATTACATATTGGGTTTATGGAACGGTATCTGAGCTAATTTGAAACTCTTGTTTTATGTATCACCCCACCTCACCTTTCCCGTTAAGCAGCCATAGTGTGTTTTCTGCATGTGTGACTCTGTTCTGTTTTGTAATTCAGTTCAAGTGTAACGGTTTTTACATTCCCTCTATAAGTGACACCTTATGAGAAGTGTCCTTTTCTGTGTGACTTATTTCACTTAGAATCGTCTTACCTAAATCCACTCATCATGCTGCTACTAGCCTTATGACATTGATTTCATGGCTGAGTGATATTCCATTGTACATAAGGACCACAACTTTTTTATCCATTTTTCGCTTTCCTGGGATATTTAAGGTGGAATGAAGTGGAGGTCCTTGTCAACAGAGCAGCCCTAAACTTTGGGGTGCTTGTGTCTTGCTGATTTTCAATTTTCCCACTTTATCCCCCCATGCGTGGAAGTGCCCTATGCTCTCTAAGCTGTGTTTTTTAGATGTTTCAGGACACACCGTACACTTCTCCAGATTGGCTGTTGGCAATTTACATCCCGCCCATCAGTGTAGCAAGGCTCCCATTTCTCCATGGCCTGTCCTGCATTTCTGGTTTTGACACTTTTTTCAGCATGGCCCTTTTGACCGATGGGAAGCGAGACTTCTTTGTAGCGCTGATTTGCCTTTCCAGGTTGCTTGGTTGGCCAAAAAGGGCGTATGCGTTTTTTCCTGAATATATTCAGGAAAAAACGCATACGCCCTTTTTGGCCAAGGGCATCATTGTCAACGTTTTGCCGCTTTTCATGTGCTTTAAAGGCGATTCGAATCTACCTCCTGAAATCTGTTTCCTGCAATTCTGCCTTGATTTCAAATCCTCTTCTTTGCCTTCCCTCAATATATTTGTGGACGAGAGTTATCATTTATAACTCTGCAGGTTTGTGAATTGCAGTGCCCTGAAGCTCCATTTTACAAGTCGCTTTTTTGGGAGCTGGCCGCAAAAGCGCAGGATGGCTTCAGGCCCTGTTCTGGTTCCAGGGGGCAGGCTGAGCCTGTGGTTAATTCTTCTTCCTGATGGGAAAATAGAGTGACCTGTGCCTGTCCCAACACCAAGAGCTAGTCTCTCATTGGTTCCCCGTCTTCCCGTTCATCCTCAGGACAAATTGCAACCTGTACGGAACAGGAGGTTAAAGGTGCTGATGCTCCAAGTACGGAGATTGCTAGTAAAGTGGCTGGAATGGCGAACCCGAGCACAAGGAGATGAGAAATGAGGTGCGTTTTAGAAACCTTTCCCCATCACACGGTGTACCATCTTCTGGGTTTCTCATGCATGTTTTCGATGTAGGAAGATGCCCTTGAACCTGGAGATTTGGGACCCATGCGATGGGTAGCACGCAGTATTACTTTAAAGGGTCTGCGTTTGCTCACCCAACCTCACCAAACCTCTCAGCCCCAAGAGTGTCCACCCTTATGTCTCATCCAGCTGTGGGTCTAGATATGGTCAATCCAGGTTGCATCACAGCCCCTGAACGAATTGTGTAAGAATTTCTCTCTCTTTCCCTGTCTTTGTTTCATGGGTTTTGAAAAGTAATTTATTTTTATAATGGGGTTTAGCTGCTTTTCACGGCTGTGTTTATGCCGCTTTACACCCACTTGACACACTAACAGAGAGATATCAATACATAGGTTTTAAGATTATTACTAGTCAGATATATTCTTGTGCGGTGAATCGGGCGTGTTGAGTCCAGTTCTCTGAGCAAGGAGTAGGTCTTGTCTATTACATATTGGGTTTATGGAACGGTATCTGAGCTAATTTGAAACTCTTGTTTTATGTATCACCCCACCTCACCTTTCCCGTTAAGCAGCCATAGTGTGTTTTCTGCATGTGTGACTCTGTTCTGTTTTGTAATTCAGTTCAAGTGTAACGGTTTTTACATTCCCTCTATAAGTGACACCTTATGAGAAGTGTCCTTTTCTGTGTGACTTATTTCACTTAGAATCGTCTTACCTAAATCCACTCATCATGCTGCTACTAGCCTTATGACATTGATTTCATGGCTGAGTGCTATTCCATTGTACATAAGGACCACAACTTTTTTATCCATTTTTCGCTTTCCTGGGATATTTAAGGTGGAATGAAGTGGAGGTCCTTGTCAACAGAGCAGCCCTAAACTTTGGGGTGCTTGTGTCTTGCTGATTTTCAATTTTCCCACTTTATCCCCCCATGCGTGGAAGTGCCCTATGCTCTCTAAGCTGTGTTTTTTAGATGTTTCAGGACACACCGTACACGTCTCCAGAGTGGCTGTTGGCAATTTACATCCCGCCCATCAGTGTAGCAAGGCTCCGATTCCTCCATGGCCTGTCCTGCATTTCTGGTTTTGACACTTTTTTCAGCATGGCCCTTTTGACCGATGGGAAGCGAGACTTCTTTGTAGCGCTGATTTGCCTTTCCAGGTTGCTTGGTTGGCCAAAAAGGGCGTATGCGTTTTTTCCTGAATATATTCAGGAAAAAACGCATACGCCCTTTTTGGCCAAGGGCATCATTGTCAACGTTTTGCCGCTTTTCATGTGCTTTAAAGGCGATTCGAATCTACCTCCTGAAATCTGTTTCCTGCAATTCTGCCTTGATTTCAAATCCTCTTCTTTGCCTTCCCTCAATATATTTGTGGACGAGAGTTATCATTTATAACTCTGCAGGTTTGTGAATTGCAGTGCCCTGAAGCTCCATTTTACAAGTCGCTTTTTTGGGAGCTGGCCGCAAAAGCGCAGGATGGCTTCAGGCCCTGCTCTGGTTCCGGGGGGCAGGCTGAGCCTGTGGTTAATTCTTCTTCCTGATGGGAAAATAGAGTGACCTGTGCCTGTCCCAACACCAAGAGGTAGTCTCTCATTGGTTCCCCGTCTTCCCGTTCATCCTCAGGACAAATTGCAACCTGTACGGAACAGGAGGTTAAAGGTGCTGATGCTCCAAGTAGGGAGATTGCTAGTAAAGTGGCTGGAATGGCGAACCCGAGCACAAGGAGATGAGAAATGAGGTGCGTTTTAGAAACCTTTCCCCATCATACGGTGTACCATCTTCTGGGTTTCTCATGCATGTTTTCGATGTAGGAAGATGCCCTTGAACCTGGAGATTTGGGACCCATGCGATGGGTAGCACGCAGTATTACTTTAAAGTGTCTGCGTTTGCTCACCCAACCTCACCAAACCTCTCAGCCCCAAGAGTGTCCACCCTTATGTCTCATCCAGCTGTGGGTCTAGATATGGTCAATCCAGGTTGCATCACAGCCCCTGAACGAATTGTGTAAGAATTTCTCTCTCTTTCCCTGTCTTTGTTTCATGGGTTTTTAAAAGTAATTTATTTTTATAATGGGGTTTAGCTGCTTTTCACGGCTGTGTTTATGCCGCTTTACACCCACTTGACACACTAACAGAGAGATATCAATACATAGGTTTTAAGATTATTACTAGTCAGATATATTCTTGTGCGGTGAATCGGGCGTGTTGAGTCCAGTTCTCTGAGCAAGGAGTAGGTCTTGTCTATTACATATTGGGTTTATGGAACGGTATCTGAGCTAATTTGAAACTCTTGTTTTATGTATCACCCCACCTCACCTTTCCCGTTAAGCAGCCATAGTGTGTTTTCTGCATGTGTGCCTCTGTTCTGTTTTGTAATTCAGTTCAAGTGTAACGGTTTTTACATTCCCTCTATAAGTGACACCTTATGAGAAGTGTCCTTTTCTGTGTGACTTATTTCACTTAGAATCGTCTTACCTAAATCCACTCATCATGCTGCTACTAGCCTTATGACATTGATTTCATGGCTGAGTGATATTCCATTGTACATAAGGACCACAACTTTTTGATCCATTTTTCGCTTTCCTGGGATATTTAAGGTGGAATGAAGTGGAGGTCCTTGTCAACAGAGCAGCCCTAAACTTTGGGGTGCTTGTGTCTTGCTGATTTTCAATTTTCCCACTTTATCCCCCCATGCGTGGAAGTGCCCTATGCTCTCTAAGCTGTGTTTTTTAGATGTTTCAGGACACACCGTACACTTCTCCAGAGTGGCTGTTGGCAATTTACATCCCGCCCATCAGTGTAGCAAGGCTCCCATTTCTCCATGGCCTGTCCTGCATTTCTGGTTTTGACACTTTTTTCAGCATGGCCCTTTTGACCGATGGGAAGCGAGACTTCTTTGTAGCGCTGATTTGCCTTTCCAGGTTGCTTGGTTGGCCAAAAAGGGCGTATGCGTTTTTTCCTGAATATATTCAGGAAAAAACGCATACGCCCTTTTTGGCCAAGGGCATCATTGTCAACGTTTTGCCGCTTTTCATGTGCTTTAAAGGCGATTCGAATCTACCTCCTGAAATCTGTTTCCTGCAATTCTGCCTTGATTTCAAATCCTCTTCTTTGTCTTCCCTCAATATATTTGTGGACGAGAGTTATCATTTATAACTCTGCAGGTTTGTGAATTGCAGTGCCCTGAAGCTCCATTTTACAAGTCGCTTTTTTGGGAGCTGGCCGCAAAAGCGCAGGATGGCTTCAGGCCCTGTTCTGGTTCCGGGGGGCAGGCTGAGCCTGTGGTTAATTCTTCTTCCTGATGGGAAAATAGAGAGACCTGTGCCTGTCCCAACACCAAGAGCTAGTCTCTCATTGGTTCCCCGTCTTCCCGTTCATCCTCAGGACAAATTGCAACCTGTACGGAACAGGAGGTTAAAGGTGCTGATGCTCCAAGTAGGGAGATTGCTAGTAAAGTGGCTGGAATGGCGAACACGAGCACAAGGAGATGAGAAATGAGGTGCGTTTTAGAAACCTTTCCCCATCACACGGTGTACCATCTTCTGGGTTTCTCATGCATGTTTTCGATGTAGGAAGATGCCCTTGAACCTGGAGATTTGGGACCCATGCGATGGGTAGCACGCAGTATTACTTTAAAGGGTCTGCGTTTGCTCACCCAACCTCACCAAACCTCTCAGCCCCAAGAGTGTCCACCCTTATGTCTCATCCAGCTGTGGGTCTAGATATGGTCAATCCAGGTTGCATCACAGCCCCTGAACGAATTGTGTAAGAATTTCTCTCTCTTTCCCTGTCTTTGTTTCATGGGTTTTGAAAAGTAATTTATTTTTATAATGGGGTTTAGCTGCTTTTCAGGGCTGTGTTTATGCCGCTTTACACCCACTTGACACACTAACAGAGAGATATCAATACATAGGTTTTAAGATTATTACTAGTCAGATATATTCTTGTGCGGTGAATCGGGCGTGTTGAGTCCAGTTCTCTGAGCAAGGAGTAGGTCTTGTCTATTACATATTGGGTTTATGGAACGGTATCTGAGCTAATTTGAAACTCTTGTTTTATGTATCACCCCACCTCACCTTTCCCGTTAAGCAGCCATAGTGTGTTTTCTGCATGTGTGCCTCTGTTCTGTTTTGTAATTCAGTTCAAGTGTAACGGTTTTTACATTCCCTCTATAAGTGACACCTTATGAGAAGTGTCCTTTTCTGTGTGACTTATTTCACTTAGAATCGTCTTACCTAAATCCACTCATCATGCTGCTACTAGCCTTATGACATTGATTTCATGGCTGAGTGATATTCCATTGTACATAAGGACCACAACTTTTTTATCCATTTTTCGCTTTCCTGGGATATTTAAGGTGGAATGAAGTGGAGGTCCTTGTCAACAGAGCAGCCCTAAACTTTGGGGTGCTTGTGTCTTGCTGATTTTCAATTTTCCCACTTTATCCCCCCATGCGTGGAAGTGCCCTATGCTCTCTAAGCTGTGTTTTTTAGATGTTTCAGGACACACCGTACACTTCTCCAGAGTGGCTGTTGGCAATTTACATCCCGCCCATCAGTGTAGCAAGGCTCCCATTTCTCCATGGCCTGTCCTGCATTTCTGGTTTTGACACTTTTTTCAGCATGGCCCTTTTGACCGATGGGAAGCGAGACTTCTTTGTAGCGCTGATTTGCCTTTCCAGGTTGCTTGGTTGGCCAAAAAGGGCGTATGCGTTTTTTCCTGAATATATTCAGGAAAAAACGCATACGCCCTTTTTGGCCAAGGGCATCATTGTCAACGTTTTGCCGCTTTTCATGTGCTTTAAAGGCGATTCGAATCTACCTCCTGAAATCTGTTTCCTGCAATTCTGCCTTGATTTCAAATCCTCTTCTTTGCCTTCCCTCAATATATTTGTGGACGAGAGTTATCATTTATAACTCTGCAGGTTTGTGAATTGCAGTGCCCTGAAGCTCCATTTTACAAGTCGCTTTTTTGGGAGCTGGCCGCAAAAGCGCAGGATGGCTTCAGGCCCTGCTCTGGTTCCGGGGGGCAGGCTGAGCCTGTGGTTAATTCTTCTTCCTGATGGGAAAATAGAGTGACCTGTGCCTGTCCCAACACCAAGAGCTAGTCTCTCATTGGTTCCCCGTCTTCCCGTTCATCCTCAGGACAAATTGCAACCTGTACGGAACAGGAGGTTAAAGGTGCTGATGCTCCAAGTAGGGAGATTGCTAGTAAAGTGGCTGGAATGGCGAACCCGAGCACAAGGAGATGAGAAATGAGGTGCGTTTTAGAAACCTTTCCCCATCACACGGTGTACCATCTTCTGGGTTTCTCATGCATGTTTTCGATGTAGGAAGATGCCCTTGAACCTGGAGATTTGGGACCCATGCGATGGGTAGCACGCAGTATTACTTTAAAGGGTCTGCGTTTGCTCACCCAACCTCACCAAACCTCTCAGCCCCAAGAGTGTCCACCCTTATGTCTCATCCAGCTGTGGGTCTAGATATGGTCAATCCAGGTTGCATCACAGCCCCTGAACGAATTGTGTAAGAATTTCTCTCTCTTTCCCTGTCTTTGTTTCATGGGTTTTTAAAAGTAATTTATTTTTATAATGGGGTTTAGCTGCTTTTCAGGGCTGTGTTTATGCCGCTTTACACCCACTTGACACACTAACAGAGAGATATCAATACATAGGTTTTAAGATTATTACTAGTCAGATATTTCCTTGTGCGGTGAATCGGGCGTGTTGAGTCCAGTTCTCTGAGCAAGGAGTAGGTCTTGTCTATTACATATTGGGTTTATGGAACGGTATCTGAGCTAATTTGAAACTCTTGTTTTATGTATCACCCCACCTCACCTTTCCCGTTAAGCAGCCATAGTGAGTTTTCTGCATGTGTGACTCTGTTCTGTTTTGTAATTCAGTTCAAGTGTAACGGTTTTTACATTCCCTCTATAAGTGACACCTTATGAGAAGTGTCCTTTTCTGTGTGACTTATTTCACTTAGAATCGTCTTACCTAAATCCACTCATCATGCTGCTACTAGCCTTATGACATTGATTTCATGGCTGAGTGTTATTCCATTGTACATAAGGACCACAACTTTTTGATCCATTTTTCGCTTTCCTGGGATATTTAAGGTGGAATGAAGTGGAGGTCCTTGTCAACAGAGCAGCCCTAAACTTTGGGGTGCTTGTGTCTTGCTGATTTTCAATTTTACCACTTTATCCCCCCATGCGTGGAAGTGCCCTATGCTCTCTAAGCTGTGTTTTTTAGATGTTTCAGGACACACCGTACACTTCTCCAGAGTGGCTGTTGGCAATTTACATCCCGCCCATCAGTGTAGCAAGGCTCCCATTTCTCCATGGCCTGTCCTGCATTTCTGGTTTTGACACTTTTTTCAGCATGGCCCTTTTGACCGATGGGAAGCCAGACTTCTTAGTAGCGCTGATTTGCCTTTCCAGGTTGCTTGGTTGGCCAAAAAGGGCGTATGCGTTTTTTCCTGAATATATTCAGGAAAAAACGCATACGCCCTTTTTGGCCAAGGGCATCATTGTCAACGTTTTGCCGCTTTTCATGTGCTTTAAAGGCGATTCGAATCTACCTCCTGAAATCTGTTTCCTGCAATTCTGCCTTGATTTCAAATCCTCTTCTTTGCCTTCCCTCAATATATTTGTGGACGAGAGTTATCATTTATAACTCTGCAGGTTTGTGAATTGCAGTGCCCAGAAGCTCCATTTTACAAGTCGCTTTTTTGGGAGCTGGCCGCAAAAGCGCAGGATGGCTTCAGGCCCTGTTCTGGTTCCGGGGGGCAGGCTGAGCCTGTGGTTAATTCTTCTTCCTGATGGGAAAATAGAGTGACCTGTGCCTGTCCCAACACCAAGAGCTAGTCTCTCATTGGTTCCCCGTCTTCCCGTTCATCCTCAGGACAAATTGCAACCTGTACGGAACAGGAGGTTAAAGGTGCTGATGCTCCAAGTAGGGAGATTGCTAGTAAAGTGGCTGGAATGGCGAACCCGAGCACAAGGAGATGAGAAATGAAGTGCGTTTTAGAAACCTTTCCCCATCACACGGTGTACCATCTTCTGGGTTTCTCATGCATGTTTTCGATGTAGGAAGATGCCCTTGAACCTGGAGATTTGGGACCCATGCGATGGGTAGCACGCAGTATTACTTTAAAGGGTCTGCATTTGCTCACCCAACCTCACCAAACCTCTCAGGCCCAAGAGTGTCCACCCTTATGTCTCATCCAGCTGTGGGTCTAGATATGGTCAATCCAGGTTGCATCACAGCCCCTGAACGAATTGTGTAAGAATTTCTCTCTCTTTCCCTTTCTTTGTTTCATGGGTTTTTAAAAGTAATTTATTTTTATAATGGGGTTTAGCTGCTTTTCACGGCTGTGTTTATGCCGCTTTACACCCACTTGACACACTAACAGAGAGATATCAATACATAGGTTTTAAGATTATTACTAGTCAGATATTTTCTTGTGCGGTGAATCGGGCGTGTTGAGTCCAGTTCTCTGAGCAAGGAGTAGGTCTTGTCTATTACATATTGGGTTTATGGAACGGTATCTGAGCTAATTTGAAACTCTTGTTTTATGTATCACCCCACCTCACCTTTCCCGTTAAGCAGCCATAGTGAGTTTTCTGCATGTGTGACTCTGTTCTGTTTTGTAATTCAGTTCAAGTGTAACGGTTTTTACATTCCCTCTATAAGTGACACCTTATGAGAAGTGTCCTTTTCTGTGTGACTTATTTCACTTAGAATCGTCTTACCTAAATCCACTCATCATGCTGCTACTAGCCTTATGACATTGATTTCATGGCTGAGTGTTATTCCATTGTACATAAGGACCACAACTTTTTGATCCATTTTTCGCTTTCCTGGGATATTTAAGGTGGAATGAAGTGGAGGTCCTTGTCAACAGAGCAGCCCTAAACTTTGGGGTGCTTGTGTCTTGCTGATTTTCAATTTTACCACTTTATCCCCCCATGCGTGGAAGTGCCCTATGCTCTCTAAGCTGTGTTTTTTAGATGTTTCAGGACACACCGTACACTTCTCCAGAGTGGCTGTTGGCAATTTACATCCCGCCCATCAGTGTAGCAAGGCTCCCATTTCTCCATGGCCTGTCCTGCATTTCTGGTTTTGACACTTTTTTCAGCATGGCCCTTTTGACCGATGGGAAGCGAGACTTCTTTGTAGCGCTGATTTGCCTTTCCAGGTTGCTTGGTTGGCCAAAAAGGGCGTATGCGTTTTTTCCTGAATATATTCAGGAAAAAACGCATACGCCCTTTTTGGCCAAGGGCATCATTGTCAACGTTTTGCCGCTTTTCATGTGCTTTAAAGGCGATTCGAATCTACCTCCTGAAATCTGTTTCCTGCAATTCTGCCTTGATTTCAAATCCTCTTCTTTGCCTTCCCTCAATATATTTGTGGACGAGAGTTATCATTTATAACTCTGCAGGTTTGTGAATTGCAGTGCCCTGAAGCTCCATTTTACAAGTCGCTTTTTTGGGAGCTGGCCGCAAAAGCGCAGGATGGCTTCAGGCCCTGTTCTGGTTCCGGGGGGCAGGCTGAGCCTGTGGTTAATTCTTCTTCCTGATGGGAAAATAGAGTGACCTGTGCCTGTCCCAACACCAAGAGCTAGTCTCTCATTGGTTCCCCGTCTTCCCGTTCATCCTCAGGACAAATTGCAACCTGTACGGAACAGGAGGTTAAAGGTGCTGATGCTCCAAGTACGGAGATTGCTAGTAAAGTGGCTGGAATGGCGAACCCGAGCACAAGGAGATGAGAAATGAGGTGCGTTTTAGAAACCTTTCCCCATCACACGGTGTACCATCTTCTGGGTTTCTCATGCATGTTTTCGATGTAGGAAGATGCCCTTGAACCTGGAGATTTGGGACCCATGCGATGGGTAGCACGCAGTATTACTTTAAAGGGTCTGCGTTTGCTCACCCAACCTCACCAAACCTCTCAGCCCCAAGAGTGTCCACCCTTATGTCTCATCCAGCTGTGGGTCTAGATATGGTCAATCCAGGTTGCATCACAGCCCCTGAACGAATTGTGTAAGAATTTCTCTCTCTTTCCCTGTCTTTGTTTCATGGGTTTTGAAAAGTAATTTATTTTTATAATGGGGTTTAGCTGCTTTTCACGGCTGTGTTTATGCCGCTTTACACCCACTTGACACACTAACAGAGAGATATCAATACATAGGTTTTAAGATTATTACTAGTCAGATATTTTCTTGTGCGGTGAATCGGGCGTGTTGAGTCCAGTTCTCTGAGCAAGGAGTAGGTCTTGTCTATTACATATTGGGTTTATGGAACGGTATCTGAGCTAATTTGAAACTCTTGTTTTATGTATCACCCCACCTCACCTTTCCCGTTAAGCAGCCATAGTGAGTTTTCTGCATGTGTGACTCTGTTCTGTTTTGTAATTCAGTTCAAGTGTAACGGTTTTTACATTCCCTCTATAAGTGACACCTTATGAGAAGTGTCCTTTTCTGTGTGACTTATTTCACTTAGAATCGTCTTACCTAAATCCACTCATCATGCTGCTACTAGCCTTATGACATTGATTTCATGGCTGAGTGTTATTCCATTGTACATAAGGACCACAACTTTTTGATCCATTTTTCGCTTTCCTGGGATATTTAAGGTGGAATGAAGTGGAGGTCCTTGTCAACAGAGCAGCCCTAAACTTTGGGGTGCTTGTGTCTTGCTGATTTTCAATTTTACCACTTTATCCCCCCATGCGTGGAAGTGCCCTATGCTCTCTAAGCTGTGTTTTTTAGATGTTTCAGGACACACCGTACACTTCTCCAGAGTGGCTGTTGGCAATTTACATCCCGCCCATCAGTGTAGCAAGGCTCCCATTTCTCCATGGCCTGTCCTGCATTTCTGGTTTTGACACTTTTTTCAGCATGGCCCTTTTGACCGATGGGAAGCGAGACTTCTTTGTAGCGCTGATTTGCCTTTCCAGGTTGCTTGGTTGGCCAAAAAGGGCGTATGCGTTTTTTCCTGAATATATTCAGGAAAAAACGCATACGCCCTTTTTGGCCAAGGGCATCATTGTCAACGTTTTGCCGCTTTTCATGTGCTTTAAAGGCGATTCGAATCTACCTCCTGAAATCTGTTTCCTGCAATTCTGCCTTGATTTCAAATCCTCTTCTTTGCCTTCCCTCAATATATTTGTGGACGAGAGTTATCATTTATAACTCTGCAGGTTTGTGAATTGCAGTGCCCTGAAGCTCCATTTTACAAGTCGCTTTTTTGGGAGCTGGCCGCAAAAGCGCAGGATGGCTTCAGGCCCTGTTCTGGTTCCAGGGGGCAGGCTGAGCCTGTGGTTAATTCTTCTTCCTGATGGGAAAATAGAGTGACCTGTGCCTGTCCCAACACCAAGAGCTAGTCTCTCATTGGTTCCCCGTCTTCCCGTTCATCCTCAGGACAAATTGCAACCTGTACGGAACAGGAGGTTAAAGGTGCTGATGCTCCAAGTACGGAGATTGCTAGTAAAGTGGCTGGAATGGCGAACCCGAGCACAAGGAGATGAGAAATGAGGTGCGTTTTAGAAACCTTTCCCCATCACACGGTGTACCATCTTCTGGGTTTCTCATGCATGTTTTCGATGTAGGAAGATGCCCTTGAACCTGGAGATTTGGGACCCATGCGATGGGTAGCACGCAGTATTACTTTAAAGGGTCTGCGTTTGCTCACCCAACCTCACCAAACCTCTCAGCCCCAAGAGTGTCCACCCTTATGTCTCATCCAGCTGTGGGTCTAGATATGGTCAATCCAGGTTGCATCACAGCCCCTGAACGAATTGTGTAAGAATTTCTCTCTCTTTCCCTGTCTTTGTTTCATGGGTTTTGAAAAGTAATTTATTTTTATAATGGGGTTTAGCTGCTTTTCACGGCTGTGTTTATGCCGCTTTACACCCACTTGACACACTAACAGAGAGATAGCAATACATAGGTTTTAAGATTATTACTAGTCAGATATATTCTTGTGTGGTGAATCGGGCGTGTTGAGTCCAGTTCTCTGAGCAAGGAGTAGGTCTTGTCTATTACATATTGGGTTTATGGAATGGTATCTGAGCTAATTTGAAACTCTTGTTTTATGTATCACCCCACCTCACCTTTCCCGTTAAGCAGCCATAGTGTGTTTTCTGCATGTGTGACTCTGTTCTGTTTTGTAATTCAGTTCAAGTGTAACGGTTTTTACATTCCCTCTATAAGTGACACCTTATGAGAAGTGTCCTTTTCTGTGTGACTTATTTCACTTAGAATCGTCTTACCTAAATCCACTCATCATGCTGCTACTAGCCTTATGACATTGATTTCATGGCTGAGTGCTATTCCATTGTACATAAGGACCACAACTTTTTTATCCATTTTTCGCTTTCCTGGGATATTTAAGGTGGAATGAAGTGGAGGTCCTTGTCAACAGAGCAGCCCTAAACTTTGGGGTGCTTGTGTCTTGCTGATTTTCAATTTTCCCACTTTATCCCCCCATGCGTGGAAGTGCCCTATGCTCTCTAAGCTGTGTTTTTTAGATGTTTCAGGACACACCGTACACGTCTCCAGAGTGGCTGTTGGCAATTTACATCCCGCCCATCAGTGTAGCAAGGCTCCAATTCCTCCATGGCCTGTCCTGCATTTCTGGTTTTGACACTTTTTTCAGCATGGCCCTTTTGACCGATGGGAAGCGAGACTTCTGTGTAGCGCTGATTTGCCTTTCCAGGTTGCTTGGTTGGCCAAAAAGGGCGTATGCGTTTTTTCCTGAATATATTCAGGAAAAAACGCATACACCCTTTTTGGCCAAGGGCATCATTGTCAACGTTTTGCCGCTTTTCATGTGCTTTAAAGGCGATTCGAATCTACCTCCTGAAATCTGTTTCCTGCAATTCTGCCTTGATTTCAAATCCTCTTCTTTGCCTTCCCTCAATATATTTGTGGACAAGAGTTATCATTTATAACTCTGCAGGTTTGTGAATTGCAGTGCCCTGAAGCTCCATTTTACAAGTCGCTTTTTTGGGAGCTGGCCGCAAAAGCGCAGGATGGCTTCAGGCCCTGCTCTGGTTCCGGGGGGCAGGCTGAGCCTGTGGTTAATTCTTCTTCCTGATGGGAAAATAGAGTGACCTGTGCCTGTCCCAACACCAAGAGCTAGTCTCTCATTGGTTCCCCGTCTTCCCGTTCATCCTCAGGACAAATTGCAACCTGTACGGAACAGGAGGTTAAAGTTGCTGATGCTCCAAGTAGGGAGATTGCTAGTAAAGTGGCTGGAATGGCGAACCCGAGCACAAGGAGATGAGAAATGAGGTGCGTTTTAGAAACCTTTCCCCATCATACGGTGTACCATCTTCTGGGTTTCTCATGCATGTTTTCGATGTAGGAAGATGCCCTTGAACCTGGAGATTTGGGACCCATGCGATGGGTAGCACGCAGTATTACTTTAAAGGGTCTGCGTTTGCTCACCCAACCTCACCAAACCTCTCAGCCCCAAGAGTGTCCACCCTTATGTCTCATCCAGCTGTGGGTCTAGATATGGTCAATCCAGGTTGCATCACAGCCCCTGAACGAATTGTGTAAGAATTTCTCTCTCTTTCCCTGTCTTTGTTTCATGGGTTTTTAAAAGTAATTTATTTTTATAATGGGGTTTAGCTGCTTTTCACGGCTGTGTTTATGCCGCTTTACACCCACTTGACACACTAACAGAGAGATATCAATACATAGGTTTTAAGATTATTACTAGTCAGATATTTCCTTGTGCGGTGAATCGGGCGTGTTGAGTCCAGTTCTCTGAGCAAGGAGTAGGTCTTGTCTATTACATATTGGGTTTATGGAACGGTATCTGAGCTAATTTGAAACTCTTGTTTTATGTATCACCCCACCTCACCTTTCCCGTTAAGCAGCCATAGTGAGTTTTCTGCATGTGTGACTCTGTTCTGTTTTGTAATTCAGTTCAAGTGTAACGGTTTTTACATTCCCTCTATAAGTGACACCTTATGAGAAGTGTCCTTTTCTGTGTGACTTATTTCACTTAGAATCGTTTTACCTAAATCCACTCATCATGCTGCTACTAGCCTTATGACATTGATTTCATGGCTGAGTGTTATTCCATTGTACATAAGGACCACAACTTTTTGATCCATTTTTCGCTTTCCTGGGATATTTAAGGTGGAATGAAGTGGAGGTCCTTGTCAACAGAGCAGCCCTAAACTTTGGGGTGCTTGTGTCTTGCTGATTTTCAATTTTACCACTTTATCCCCCCATGCGTGGAAGTGCCCTATGCTCTCTAAGCTGTGTTTTTTAGATGTTTCAGGACACACCGTACACTTCTCCAGAGTGGCTGTTGGCAATTTACATCCCGCCCATCAGTGTAGCAAGGCTCCCATTTCTCCATGGCCTGTCCTGCATTTCTGGTTTTGACACTTTTTTCAGCATGGCCCTTTTGACCGATGGGAAGCCAGACTTCTTAGTAGCGCTGATTTGCCTTTCCAGGTTGCTTGGTTGGCCAAAAAGGGCGTATGCGTTTTTTCCTGAATATATTCAGGAAAAAACGCATACGCCCTTTTTGGCCAAGGGCATCATTGTCAACGTTTTGCCGCTTTTCATGTGCTTTAAAGGCGATTCGAATCTACCTCCTGAAATCTGTTTCCTGCAATTCTGCCTTGATTTCAAATCCTCTTCTTTGCCTTCCCTCAATATATTTGTGGACGAGAGTTATCATTTATAACTCTGCAGGTTTGTGAATTGCAGTGCCCAGAAGCTCCATTTTACAAGTCGCTTTTTTGGGAGCTGGCCGCAAAAGCGCAGGATGGCTTCAGGCCCTGTTCTGGTTCCGGGGGGCAGGCTGAGCCTGTGGTTAATTCTTCTTCCTGATGGGAAAATAGAGTGACCTGTGCCTGTCCCAACAAAAGAGCTAGTCTCTCATTGGTTCCCCGTCTTCCCGTTCATCCTCAGGACAAATTGCAACCTGTACGGAACAGGAGGTTAAAGGTGCTGATGCTCCAAGTAGGGAGATTGCTAGTAAAGTGGCTGGAATGGCGAACCCGAGCACAAGGAGATGAGAAATGAAGTGCGTTTTAGAAACCTTTCCCCATCACACGGTGTACCATCTTCTGGGTTTCTCATGCATGTTTTCGATGTAGGAAGATGCCCTTGAACCTGGAGATTTGGGACCCATGCGATGGGTAGCACGCAGTATTACTTTAAAGGGTCTGCATTTGCTCACCCAACCTCACCAAACCTCTCAGCCCCAAGAGTGTCCACCCTTATGTCTCATCCAGCTGTGGGTCTAGATATGGTCAATCCAGGTTGCATCACAGCCCCTGAACGAATTGTGTAAGAATTTCTCTCTCTTTCCCTGTCTTTGTTTCATGGGTTTTTAAAAGTAATTTATTTTTATAATGGGGTTTAGCTGCTTTTCACGGCTGTGTTTATGCCGCTTTACACCCACTTGACACACTAACAGAGAGATATCAATACATAGGTTTTAAGATTATTACTAGTCAGATATTTTCTTGTGCGGTGAATCGGGCGTGTTGAGTCCAGTTCTCTGAGCAAGGAGTAGGTCTTGTCTATTACATATTGGGTTTATGGAACGGTATCTGAGCTAATTTGAAACTCTTGTTTTATGTATCACCCCACCTCACCTTTCCCGTTAAGCAGCCATAGTGAGTTTTCTGCATGTGTGACTCTGTTCTGTTTTGTAATTCAGTTCAAGTGTAACGGTTTTTACATTCCCTCTATAAGTGACACCTTATGAGAAGTGTCCTTTTCTGTGTGACTTATTTCACTTAGAATCGTTTTACCTAAATCCACTCATCATGCTGCTACTAGCCTTATGACATTGATTTCATGGCTGAGTGTTATTCCATTGTACATAAGGACCACAACTTTTTGATCCATTTTTCGCTTTCCTGGGATATTTAAGGTGGAATGAAGTGGAGGTCCTTGTCAACAGAGCAGCCCTAAACTTTGGGGTGCTTGTGTCTTGCTGATTTTCAATTTTACCACTTTATCCCCCCATGCGTGGAAGTGCCCTATGCTCTCTAAGCTGTGTTTTTTAGATGTTTCAGGACACACCGTACACTTCTCCAGAGTGGCTGTTGGCAATTTACATCCCGCCCATCAGTGTAGCAAGGCTCCCATTTCTCCATGGCCTGTCCTGCATTTCTGGTTTTGACACTTTTTTCAGCATGGCCCTTTTGACCGATGGGAAGCCAGACTTCTTAGTAGCGCTGATTTGCCTTTCCAGGTTGCTTGGTTGGCCAAAAAGGGCGTATGCGTTTTTTCCTGAATATATTCAGGAAAAAACGCATACGCCCTTTTTGGCCAAGGGCATCATTGTCAACGTTTTGCCGCTTTTCATGTGCTTTAAAGGCGATTCGAATCTACCTCCTGAAATCTGTTTCCTGCAATTCTGCCTTGATTTCAAATCCTCTTCTTTGCCTTCCCTCAATATATTTGTGGACGAGAGTTATCATTTATAACTCTGCAGGTTTGTGAATTGCAGTGCCCAGAAGCTCCATTTTACAAGTCGCTTTTTTGGGAGCTGGCCGCAAAAGCGCAGGATGGCTTCAGGCCCTGTTCTGGTTCCGGGGGGCAGGCTGAGCCTGTGGTTAATTCTTCTTCCTGATGGGAAAATAGAGTGACCTGTGCCTGTCCCAACAAAAGAGCTAGTCTCTCATTGGTTCCCCGTCTTCCCGTTCATCCTCAGGACAAATTGCAACCTGTACGGAACAGGAGGTTAAAGGTGCTGATGCTCCAAGTAGGGAGATTGCTAGTAAAGTGGCTGGAATGGCGAACCCGAGCACAAGGAGATGAGAAATGAAGTGCGTTTTAGAAACCTTTCCCCATCACACGGTGTACCATCTTCTGGGTTTCTCATGCATGTTTTCGATGTAGGAAGATGCCCTTGAACCTGGAGATTTGGGACCCATGCGATGGGTAGCACGCAGTATTACTTTAAAGGGTCTGCATTTGCTCACCCAACCTCACCAAACCTCTCAGCCCCAAGAGTGTCCACCCTTATGTCTCATCCAGCTGTGGGTCTAGATATGGTCAATCCAGGTTGCATCACAGCCCCTGAACGAATTGTGTAAGAATTTCTCTCTCTTTCCCTGTCTTTGTTTCATGGGTTTTTAAAAGTAATTTATTTTTATAATGGGGTTTAGCTGCTTTTCACGGCTGTGTTTATGCCGCTTTACACCCACTTGACACACTAACAGAGAGATATCAATACATAGGTTTTAAGATTATTACTAGTCAGATATTTTCTTGTGCGGTGAATCGGGCGTGTTGAGTCCAGTTCTCTGAGCAAGGAGTAGGTCTTGTCTATTACATATTGGGTTTATGGAACGGTATCTGAGCTAATTTGAAACTCTTGTTTTATGTATCACCCCACCTCACCTTTCCCGTTAAGCAGCCATAGTGAGTTTTCTGCATGTGTGACTCTGTTCTGTTTTGTAATTCAGTTCAAGTGTAACGGTTTTTACATTCCCTCTATAAGTGACACCTTATGAGAAGTGTCCTTTTCTGTGTGACTTATTTCACTTAGAATCGTCTTACCTAAATCCACTCATCATGCTGCTACTAGCCTTATGACATTGATTTCATGGCTGAGTGTTATTCCATTGTACATAAGGACCACAACTTTTTGATCCATTTTTCGCTTTCCTGGGATATTTAAGGTGGAATGAAGTGGAGGTCCTTGTCAACAGAGCAGCCCTAAACTTTGGGGTGCTTGTGTCTTGCTGATTTTCAATTTTACCACTTTATCCCCCCATGCGTGGAAGTGCCCTATGCTCTCTAAGCTGTGTTTTTTAGATGTTTCAGGACACACCGTACACTTCTCCAGAGTGGCTGTTGGCAATTTACATCCCGCCCATCAGTGTACCAAGGCTCCCATTTCTCCATGGCCTCTCCTGCATTTCTGGTTTTGACACTTTTTTCAGCATGGCCCTTTTGACCGATGGGAAGCGAGACTTCTTTGTAGCGCTGATTTGCCTTTCCAGGTTGCTTGGTTGGCCAAAAAGGGCGTATGCGTTTTTTCCTGAATATATTCAGGAAAAAACGCATACGCCCTTTTTGGCCAAGGGCATCATTGTCAACGTTTTGCCGCTTTTCATGTGCTTTAAAGGCGATTCGAATCTACCTCCTGAAATCTGTTTCCTGCAATTCTGCCTTGATTTCAAATCCTCTTCTTTGCCTTCCCTCAATATATTTGTGGACGAGAGTTATCATTTATAACTCTGCAGGTTTGTGAATTGCAGTGCCCTGAAGCTCCATTTTACAAGTCGCTTTTTTGGGAGCTGGCCGCAAAAGCGCAGGATGGCTTCAGGCCCTGTTCTGGTTCCGGGGGGCAGGCTGAGCCTGTGGTTAATTCTTCTTCCTGATGGGAAAATAGAGTGACCTGTGCCTGTCCCAACACCAAGAGCTAGTCTCTCATTGGTTCCCCGTCTTCCCGTTCATCCTCAGGACAAATTGCAACCTGTACGGAACAGGAGGTTAAAGGTGCTGATGCTCCAAGTAGGGAGATTGCTAGTAAAGTGGCTGGAATGGCGAACCCGAGCACAAGGAGATGAGAAATGAGGTGCGTTTTAGAAACCTTTCCCCATCACACGGTGTACCATCTTCTGGGTTTCTCATGCATGTTTTCGATGTAGGAAGATGCCCTTGAACCTGGAGATTTGGGACCCATGCGATGGGTAGCACGCAGTATTACTTTAAAGGGTCTGCGTTTGCTCACCCAACCTCACCAAACCTCTCAGCCCCAAGAGTGTCCACCCTTATGTCTCATCCAGCTGTGGGTCTAGATATGGTCAATCCAGGTTGCATCACAGCCCCTGAACGAATTGTGTAAGAATTTCTCTCTCTTTCCCTGTCTTTGTTTCATGGGTTTTTAAAAGTAATTTATTTTTATAATGGGGTTTAGCTGCTTTTCACGGCTGTGTTTATGCCGCTTTACACCCACTTGACACACTAACAGAGAGATATCAATACATAGGTTTTAAGATTATTACTAGTCAGATATTTTCTTGTGCGGTGAATCGGGCGTGTTGAGTCCAGTTCTCTGAGCAAGGAGTAGGTCTTGTCTATTACATATTGGGTTTATGGAACGGTATCTGAGCTAATTTGAAACTCTTGTTTTATGTATCACCCCACCTCACCTTTCCCGTTAAGCAGCCATAGTGAGTTTTCTGCATGTGTGACTCTGTTCTGTTTTGTAATTCAGTTCAAGTGTAACGGTTTTTACATTCCCTCTATAAGTGACACCTTATGAGAAGTGTCCTTTTCTGTGTGACTTATTTCACTTAGAATCGTTTTACCTAAATCCACTCATCATGCTGCTACTAGCCTTATGACATTGATTTCATGGCTGAGTGTTATTCCATTGTACATAAGGACCACAACTTTTTGATCCATTTTTCGCTTTCCTGGGATATTTAAGGTGGAATGAAGTGGAGGTCCTTGTCAACAGAGCAGCCCTAAACTTTGGGGTGCTTGTGTCTTGCTGATTTTCAATTTTACCACTTTATCCCCCCATGCGTGGAAGTGCCCTATGCTCTCTAAGCTGTGTTTTTTAGATGTTTCAGGACACACCGTACACTTCTCCAGAGTGGCTGTTGGCAATTTACATCCCGCCCATCAGTGTAGCAAGGCTCCCATTTCTCCATGGCCTGTCCTGCATTTCTGGTTTTGACACTTTTTTCAGCATGGCCCTTTTGACCGATGGGAAGCCAGACTTCTTAGTAGCGCTGATTTGCCTTTCCAGGTTGCTTGGTTGGCCAAAAAGGGCGTATGCGTTTTTTCCTGAATATATTCAGGAAAAAACGCATACGCCCTTTTTGGCCAAGGGCATCATTGTCAACGTTTTGCCGCTTTTCATGTGCTTTAAAGGCGATTCGAATCTACCTCCTGAAATCTGTTTCCTGCAATTCTGCCTTGATTTCAAATCCTCTTCTTTGCCTTCCCTCAATATATTTGTGGACGAGAGTTATCATTTATAACTCTGCAGGTTTGTGAATTGCAGTGCCCAGAAGCTCCATTTTACAAGTCGCTTTTTTGGGAGCTGGCCGCAAAAGCGCAGGATGGCTTCAGGCCCTGTTCTGGTTCCGGGGGGCAGGCTGAGCCTGTGGTTAATTCTTCTTCCTGATGGGAAAATAGAGTGACCTGTGCCTGTCCCAACAAAAGAGCTAGTCTCTCATTGGTTCCCCGTCTTCCCGTTCATCCTCAGGACAAATTGCAACCTGTACGGAACAGGAGGTTAAAGGTGCTGATGCTCCAAGTAGGGAGATTGCTAGTAAAGTGGCTGGAATGGCGAACCCGAGCACAAGGAGATGAGAAATGAAGTGCGTTTTAGAAACCTTTCCCCATCACACGGTGTACCATCTTCTGGGTTTCTCATGCATGTTTTCGATGTAGGAAGATGCCCTTGAACCTGGAGATTTGGGACCCATGCGATGGGTAGCACGCAGTATTACTTTAAAGGGTCTGCATTTGCTCACCCAACCTCACCAAACCTCTCAGCCCCAAGAGTGTCCACCCTTATGTCTCATCCAGCTGTGGGTCTAGATATGGTCAATCCAGGTTGCATCACAGCCCCTGAACGAATTGTGTAAGAATTTCTCTCTCTTTCCCTGTCTTTGTTTCATGGGTTTTTAAAAGTAATTTATTTTTATAATGGGGTTTAGCTGCTTTTCACGGCTGTGTTTATGCCGCTTTACACCCACTTGACACACTAACAGAGAGATATCAATACATAGGTTTTAAGATTATTACTAGTCAGATATTTTCTTGTGCGGTGAATCGGGCGTGTTGAGTCCAGTTCTCTGAGCAAGGAGTAGGTCTTGTCTATTACATATTGGGTTTATGGAACGGTATCTGAGCTAATTTGAAACTCTTGTTTTATGTATCACCCCACCTCACCTTTCCCGTTAAGCAGCCATAGTGAGTTTTCTGCATGTGTGACTCTGTTCTGTTTTGTAATTCAGTTCAAGTGTAACGGTTTTTACATTCCCTCTATAAGTGACACCTTATGAGAAGTGTCCTTTTCTGTGTGACTTATTTCACTTAGAATCGTCTTACCTAAATCCACTCATCATGCTGCTACTAGCCTTATGACATTGATTTCATGGCTGAGTGTTATTCCATTGTACATAAGGACCACAACTTTTTGATCCATTTTTCGCTTTCCTGGGATATTTAAGGTGGAATGAAGTGGAGGTCCTTGTCAACAGAGCAGCCCTAAACTTTGGGGTGCTTGTGTCTTGCTGATTTTCAATTTTCCCACTTTATCCCCCCATGCGTGGAAGTGCCCTATGCTCTCTAAGCTGTGTTTTTTAGATGTTTCAGGACACACCGTACACTTCTCCAGAGTGGCTGTTGGCAATTTACATCCCGCCCATCAGTGTACCAAGGCTCCCATTTCTCCATGGCCTGTCCTGCATTTCTGGTTTTGACACTTTTTTCAGCATGGCCCTTTTGACCGATGGGAAGCGAGACTTCTTTGTAGCGCTGATTTGCCTTTCCAGGTTGCTTGGTTGGCCAAAAAGGGCGTATGCGTTTTTTCCTGAATATATTCAGGAAAAAACGCATACGCCCTTTTTGGCCAAGGGCATCATTGTCAACGTTTTGCCGCTTTTCATGTGCTTTAAAGGCGATTCGAATCTACCTCCTGAAATCTGTTTCCTGCAATTCTGCCTTGATTTCAAATCCTCTTCTTTGCCTTCCCTCAATATATTTGTGGACGAGAGTTATCATTTATAACTCTGCAGGTTTGTGAATTGCAGTGCCCAGAAGCTCCATTTTACAAGTCGCTTTTTTGGGAGCTGGCCGCAAAAGCGCAGGATGGCTTCAGGCCCTGTTCTGGTTCCGGGGGGCAGGCTGAGCCTGTGGTTAATTCTTCTTCCTGATGGGAAAATAGAGTGACCTGTGCCTGTCCCAACAAAAGAGCTAGTCTCTCATTGGTTCCCCGTCTTCCCGTTCATCCTCAGGACAAATTGCAACCTGTACGGAACAGGAGGTTAAAGGTGCTGATGCTCCAAGTAGGGAGATTGCTAGTAAAGTGGCTGGAATGGCGAACCCGAGCACAAGGAGATGAGAAATGAAGTGCGTTTTAGAAACCTTTCCCCATCACACGGTGTACCATCTTCTGGGTTTCTCATGCATGTTTTCGATGTAGGAAGATGCCCTTGAACCTGGAGATTTGGGACCCATGCGATGGGTAGCACGCAGTATTACTTTAAAGGGTCTGCATTTGCTCACCCAACCTCACCAAACCTCTCAGCCCCAAGAGTGTCCACCCTTATGTCTCATCCAGCTGTGGGTCTAGATATGGTCAATCCAGGTTGCATCACAGCCCCTGAACGAATTGTGTAAGAATTTCTCTCTCTTTCCCTGTCTTTGTTTCATGGGTTTTTAAAAGTAATTTATTTTTATAATGGGGTTTAGCTGCTTTTCACGGCTGTGTTTATGCCGCTTTACACCCACTTGACACACTAACAGAGAGATATCAATACATAGGTTTTAAGATTATTACTAGTCAGATATTTTCTTGTGCGGTGAATCGGGCGTGTTGAGTCCAGTTCTCTGAGCAAGGAGTAGGTCTTGTCTATTACATATTGGGTTTATGGAACGGTATCTGAGCTAATTTGAAACTCTTGTTTTATGTATCACCCCACCTCACCTTTCCCGTTAAGCAGCCATAGTGAGTTTTCTGCATGTGTGACTCTGTTCTGTTTTGTAATTCAGTTCAAGTGTAACGGTTTTTACATTCCCTCTATAAGTGACACCTTATGAGAAGTGTCCTTTTCTGTGTGACTTATTTCACTTAGAATCGTCTTACCTAAATCCACTCATCATGCTGCTACTAGCCTTATGACATTGATTTCATGGCTGAGTGTTATTCCATTGTACATAAGGACCACAACTTTTTGATCCATTTTTCGCTTTCCTGGGATATTTAAGGTGGAATGAAGTGGAGGTCCTTGTCAACAGAGCAGCCCTAAACTTTGGGGTGCTTGTGTCTTGCTGATTTTCAATTTTCCCACTTTATCCCCCCATGCGTGGAAGTGCCCTATGCTCTCTAAGCTGTGTTTTTTAGATGTTTCAGGACACACCGTACACTTCTCCAGAGTGGCTGTTGGCAATTTACATCCCGCCCATCAGTGTACCAAGGCTCCCATTTCTCCATGGCCTGTCCTGCATTTCTGGTTTTGACACTTTTTTCAGCATGGCCCTTTTGACCGATGGGAAGCGAGACTTCTTTGTAGCGCTGATTTGCCTTTCCAGGTTGCTTGGTTGGCCAAAAAGGGCGTATGCGTTTTTTCCTGAATATATTCAGGAAAAAACGCATACGCCCTTTTTGGCCAAGGGCATCATTGTCAACGTTTTGCCGCTTTTCATGTGCTTTAAAGGCGATTCGAATCTACCTCCTGAAATCTGTTTCCTGCAATTCTGCCTTGATTTCAAATCCTCTTCTTTGCCTTCCCTCAATATATTTGTGGACGAGAGTTATCATTTATAACTCTGCAGGTTTGTGAATTGCAGTGCCCTGAAGCTCCATTTTACAAGTCGCTTTTTTGGGAGCTGGCCGCAAAAGCGCAGGATGGCTTCAGGCCCTGTTCTGGTTCCGGGGGGCAGGCTGAGCCTGTGGTTAATTCTTCTTCCTGATGGGAAAATAGAGTGACCTGTGCCTGTCCCAACACCAAGAGCTAGTCTCTCATTGGTTCCCCGTCTTCCCGTTCATCCTCAGGACAAATTGCAACCTGTACGGAACAGGAGGTTAAAGGTGCTGATGCTCCAAGTAGGGAGATTGCTAGTAAAGTGGCTGGAATGGCGAACCCGAGCACAAGGAGATGAGAAATGAGGTGCGTTTTAGAAACCTTTCCCCATCACACGGTGTACCATCTTCTGGGTTTCTCATGCATGTTTTCGATGTAGGAAGATGCCCTTGAACCTGGAGATTTGGGACCCATGCGATGGGTAGCACGCAGTATTACTTTAAAGGGTCTGCGTTTGCTCACCCAACCTCACCAAACCTCTCAGCCCCAAGAGTGTCCACCCTTATGTCTCATCCAGCTGTGGGTCTAGATATGGTCAATCCAGGTTGCATCACAGCCCCTGAACGAATTGTGTAAGAATTTCTCTCTCTTTCCCTGTCTTTGTTTCATGGGTTTTGAAAAGTAATTTATTTTTATAATGGGGTTTAGCTGCTTTTCAGGGCTGTGTTTATGCCGCTTTACACCCACTTGACACACTAACAGAGAGATATCAATACATAGGTTTTAAGATTATTACTAGTCAGATATATTCTTGTGCGGTGAATCGGGCGTGTTGAGTCCAGTTCTCTGAGCAAGGAGTAGGTCTTGTCTATTACATATTGGGTTTATGGAACGGTATCTGAGCTAATTTGAAACTCTTGTTTTATGTATCACCCCACCTCACCTTTCCCGTTAAGCAGCCATAGTGTGTTTTCTGCATGTGTGCCTCTGTTCTGTTTTGTAATTCAGTTCAAGTGTAACGGTTTTTACATTCCCTCTATAAGTGACACCTTATGAGAAGTGTCCTTTTCTGTGTGACTTATTTCACTTAGAATCGTCTTACCTAAATCCACTCATCATGCTGCTACTAGCCTTATGACATTGATTTCATGGCTGAGTGATATTCCATTGTACATAAGGACCACAACTTTTTTATCCATTTTTCGCTTTCCTGGGATATTTAAGGTGGAATGAAGTGGAGGTCCTTGTCAACAGAGCAGCCCTAAACTTTGGGGTGCTTGTGTCTTGCTGATTTTCAATTTTCCCACTTTATCCCCCCATGCGTGGAAGTGCCCTATGCTCTCTAAGCTGTGTTTTTTAGATGTTTCAGGACACACCGTACACTTCTCCAGAGTGGCTGTTGGCAATTTACATCCCGCCCATCAGTGTAGCAAGGCTCCCATTTCTCCATGGCCTGTCCTGCATTTCTGGTTTTGACACTTTTTTCAGCATGGCCCTTTTGACCGATGGGAAGCGAGACTTCTTTGTAGCGCTGATTTGCCTTTCCAGGTTGCTTGGTTGGCCAAAAAGGGCGTATGCGTTTTTTCCTGAATATATTCAGGAAAAAACGCATACGCCCTTTTTGGCCAAGGGCATCATTGTCAACGTTTTGCCGCTTTTCATGTGCTTTAAAGGCGATTCGAATCTACCTCCTGAAATCTGTTTCCTGCAATTCTGCCTTGATTTCAAATCCTCTTCTTTGCCTTCCCTCAATATATTTGTGGACGAGAGTTATCATTTATAACTCTGCAGGTTTGTGAATTGCAGTGCCCTGAAGCTCCATTTTACAAGTCGCTTTTTTGGGAGCTGGCCGCAAAAGCGCAGGATGGCTTCAGGCCCTGTTCTGGTTCCGGGGGGCAGGCTGAGCCTGTGGTTAATTCTTCTTCCTGATGGGAAAATAGAGTGACCTGTGCCTGTCCCAACACCAAGAGCTAGTCTCTCATTGGTTCCCCGTCTTCCCGTTCATCCTCAGGACAAATTGCAACCTGTACGGAACAGGAGGTTAAAGGTGCTGATGCTCCAAGTAGGGAGATTGCTAGTAAAGTGGCTGGAATGGCGAACCCGAGCACAAGGAGATGAGAAATGAGGTGCGTTTTAGAAACCTTTCCCCATCACACGGTGTACCATCTTCTGGGTTTCTCATGCATGTTTTCGATGTAGGAAGATGCCCTTGAACCTGGAGATTTGGGACCCATGCGATGGGTAGCACGCAGTATTACTTTAAAGGGTCTGCGTTTGCTCACCCAACCTCACCAAACCTCTCAGCCCCAAGAGTGTCCACCCTTATGTCTCATCCAGCTGTGGGTCTAGATATGGTCAATCCAGGTTGCATCACAGCCCCTGAACGAATTGTGTAAGAATTTCTCTCTCTTTCCCTGTCTTTGTTTCATGGGTTTTGAAAAGTAATTTATTTTTATAATGGGGTTTAGCTGCTTTTCACGGCTGTGTTTATGCCGCTTTACACCCACTTGACACATTAACAGAGAGATAGCAATACATAGGTTTTAAGATTATTACTAGTCAGATATTTCCTTGTGCGGTGAATCGGGCGTGTTGAGTCCAGTTCTCTGAGCAAGGAGTAGGTCTTGTCTATTACATATTGGGTTTATGGAACGGTATCTGAGCTAATTTGAAACTCTTGTTTTATGTATCACCCCACCTCACCTTTCCCGTTAAGCAGCCATAGTGAGTTTTCTGCATGTGTGACTCTGTTCTGTTTTGTAATTCAGTTCAAGTGTAACGGTTTTTACATTCCCTCTATAAGTGACACCTTAAGAGAAGTGTCCTTTTCTGTGTGACTTATTTCACTTAGAATCGTCTTACCTAAATCCACTCATCATGCTGCTACTAGCCTTATGACATTGATTTCATGGCTGAGTGTTATTCCATTGTACATAAGGACCACAACTTTTTGATCCATTTTTCGCTTTCCTGGTATATTTAAGGTGGAATGAAGTGGAGGTCCTTGTCAACAGAGCAGCCCTAAACTTTGGGGTGCTTGTGTCTTGCTGATTTTCAATTTTCCCACTTTATCCCCCCATGCGTGGAAGTGCCCTATGCTCTCTAAGCTGTGTTTTTTAGATGTTTCAGGACACACCGTACACTTCTCCAGAGTGGCTGTTGGCAATTTACATCCCGCCCATCAGTGTAGCAAGGCTCCCATTTCTCCATGGCCTGTCCTGCATTTCTGGTTTTGACACTTTTTTCAGCATGGCCCTTTTGACCGATGGGAAGCGAGACTTCTTAGTAGCGCTGATTTGCCTTTCCAGGTTGCTTGGTTGGCCAAAAAGGGCGTATGCGTTTTTTCCTGAATATATTCAGGAAAAAACGCATACGCCCTTTTTGGCCAAGGGCATCATTGTCAACGTTTTGCCGCTTTTCATGTGCTTTAAAGGCGATTCGAATCTACCTCCTGAAATCTGTTTCCTGCAATTCTGCCTTGATTTCAAATCCTCTTCTTTGCCTTCCCTCAATATATTTGTGGACGAGAGTTATCATTTATAACTCTGCAGGTTTGTGAATTGCAGTGCCCAGAAGCTCCATTTTACAAGTCGCTTTTTTGGGAGCTGGCCGCAAAAGCGCAGGATGGCTTCAGGCCCTGTTCTGGTTCCGGGGGGCAGGCTGAGCCTGTGGTTAATTCTTCTTCCTGATGGGAAAATAGAGTGACCTGTGCCTGTCCCAACACCAAGAGCTAGTCTCTCATTGGTTCCCCGTCTTCCCGTTCATCCTCAGGACAAATTGCAACCTGTACGGAACAGGAGGTTAAAGGTGCTGATGCTCCAAGTAGGGAGATTGCTAGTAAAGTGGCTGGAATGGCGAACCCGAGCACAAGGAGATGAGAAATGAAGTGCGTTTTAGAAACCTTTCCCCATCACACGGTGTACCATCTTCTGGGTTTCTCATGCATGTTTTCGATGTAGGAAGATGCCCTTGAACCTGGAGATTTGGGACCCATGCGATGGGTAGCACGCAGTATTACTTTAAAGGGTCTGCATTTGCTCACCCAACCTCACCAAACCTCTCAGCCCCAAGAGTGTCCACCCTTATGTCTCATCCAGCTGTGGGTCTAGATATGGTCAATCCAGGTTGCATCACAGCCCCTGAATGAATTGTGTAAGAATTTCTCTCTCTTTCCCTGTCTTTGTTTCATGGGTTTTTAAAAGTAATTTATTTTTATAATGGGGTTTAGCTGCTTTTCACGGCTGTGTTTATGCCGCTTTACACCCACTTGACACACTAACAGAGAGATATCAATACATAGGTTTTAAGATTATTACTAGTCAGATATTTTCTTGTGCGGTGAATCGGGCGTGTTGAGTCCAGTTCTCTGAGCAAGGAGTAGGTCTTGTCTATTACATATTGGGTTTATGGAACGGTATCTGAGCTAATTTGAAACTCTTGTTTTATGTATCACCCCACCTCACCTTTCCCGTTAAGCAGCCATAGTGAGTTTTCTGCATGTGTGACTCTGTTCTGTTTTGTAATTCAGTTCAAGTGTAACGGTTTTTACATTCCCTCTATAAGTGACACCTTATGAGAAGTGTCCTTTTCTGTGTGACTTATTTCACTTAGAATCGTCTTACCTAAATCCACTCATCATGCTGCTACTAGCCTTATGACATTGATTTCATGGCTGAGTGTTATTCCATTGTACATAAGGACCACAACTTTTTGATCCATTTTTCGCTTTCCTGGGATATTTAAGGTGGAATGAAGTGGAGGTCCTTGTCAACAGAGCAGCCCTAAACTTTGGGGTGCTTGTGTCTTGCTGATTTTCAATTTTCCCACTTTATCCCCCCATGCGTGGAAGTGCCCTATGCTCTCTAAGCTGTGTTTTTTAGATGTTTCAGGACACACCGTACACTTCTCCAGAGTGGCTGTTGGCAATTTACATCCCGCCCATCAGTGTAGCAAGGCTCCCATTTCTCCATGGCCTGTCCTGCATTTCTGGTTTTGACACTTTTTTCAGCATGGCCCTTTTGACCGATGGGAAGCCAGACTTCTTAGTAGCGCTGATTTGCCTTTCCAGGTTGCTTGGTTGGCCAAAAAGGGCGTATGCGTTTTTTCCTGAATATATTCAGGAAAAAACGCATACGCCCTTTTTGGCCAAGGGCATCATTGTCAACGTTTTGCCGCTTTTCATGTGCTTTAAAGGCGATTCGAATCTACCTCCTGAAATCTGTTTCCTGCAATTCTGCCTTGATTTCAAATCCTCTTCTTTGCCTTCCCTCAATATATTTGTGGACGAGAGTTATCATTTATAACTCTGCAGGTTTGTGAATTGCAGTGCCCAGAAGCTCCATTTTACAAGTCGCTTTTTTGGGAGCTGGCCGCAAAAGCGCAGGATGGCTTCAGGCCCTGTTCTGGTTCCGGGGGGCAGGCTGAGCCTGTGGTTAATTCTTCTTCCTGATGGGAAAATAGAGTGACCTGTGCCTGTCCCAACACCAAGAGCTAGTCTCTCATTGGTTCCCCGTCTTCCCGTTCATCCTCAGGACAAATTGCAACCTGTACGGAACAGGAGGTTAAAGGTGCTGATGCTCCAAGTAGGGAGATTGCTAGTAAAGTGGCTGGAATGGCGAACCCGAGCACAAGGAGATGAGAAATGAAGTGCGTTTTAGAAACCTTTCCCCATCACACGGTGTACCATCTTCTGGGTTTCTCATGCATGTTTTCGATGTAGGAAGATGCCCTTGAACCTGGAGATTTGGGACCCATGCGATGGGTAGCACGCAGTATTACTTTAAAGGGTCTGCATTTGCTCACCCAACCTCACCAAACCTCTCAGCCCCAAGAGTGTCCACCCTTATGTCTCATCCAGCTGTGGGTCTAGATATGGTCAATCCAGGTTGCATCACAGCCCCTGAACGAATTGTGTAAGAATTTCTCTCTCTTTCCCTGTCTTTGTTTCATGGGTTTTTAAAAGTAATTTATTTTTATAATGGGGTTTAGCTGCTTTTCACGGCTGTGTTTATGCCGCTTTACACCCACTTGACACACTAACAGAGAGATATCAATACATAGGTTTTAAGATTATTACTAGTCAGATATTTTCTTGTGCGGTGAATCGGGCGTGTTGAGTCCAGTTCTCTGAGCAAGGAGTAGGTCTTGTCTATTACATATTGGGTTTATGGAACGGTATCTGAGCTAATTTGAAACTCTTGTTTTATGTATCACCCCACCTCACCTTTCCCGTTAAGCAGCCATAGTGAGTTTTCTGCATGTGTGACTCTGTTCTGTTTTGTAATTCAGTTCAAGTGTAACGGTTTTTACATTCCCTCTATAAGTGACACCTTATGAGAAGTGTCCTTTTCTGTGTGACTTATTTCACTTAGAATCGTCTTACCTAAATCCACTCATCATGCTGCTACTAGCCTTATGACATTGATTTCATGGCTGAGTGTTATTCCATTGTACATAAGGACCACAACTTTTTGATCCATTTTTCGCTTTCCTGGGATATTTAAGGTGGAATGAAGTGGAGGTCCTTGTCAACAGAGCAGCCCTAAACTTTGGGGTGCTTGTGTCTTGCTGATTTTCAATTTTACCACTTTATCCCCCCATGCGTGGAAGTGCCCTATGCTCTCTAAGCTGTGTTTTTTAGATGTTTCAGGACACACCGTACACTTCTCCAGAGTGGCTGTTGGCAATTTACATCCCGCCCATCAGTGTAGCAAGGCTCCCATTTCTCCATGGCCTGTCCTGCATTTCTGGTTTTGACACTTTTTTCAGCATGGCCCTTTTGACCGATGGGAAGCGAGACTTCTTTGTAGCGCTGATTTGCCTTTCCAGGTTGCTTGGTTGGCCAAAAAGGGCGTATGCGTTTTTTCCTGAATATATTCAGGAAAAAACGCATACGCCCTTTTTGGCCAAGGGCATCATTGTCAACGTTTTGCCGCTTTTCATGTGCTTTAAAGGCGATTCGAATCTACCTCCTGAAATCTGTTTCCTGCAATTCTGCCTTGATTTCAAATCCTCTTCTTTGCCTTCCCTCAATATATTTGTGGACGAGAGTTATCATTTATAACTCTGCAGGTTTGTGAATTGCAGTGCCCTGAAGCTCCATTTTACAAGTCGCTTTTTTGGGAGCTGGCCGCAAAAGCGCAGGATGGCTTCAGGCCCTGTTCTGGTTCCGGGGGGCAGGCTGAGCCTGTGGTTAATTCTTCTTCCTGATGGGAAAATAGAGTGACCTGTGCCTGTCCCAACACCAAGAGCTAGTCTCTCATTGGTTCCCCGTCTTCCCGTTCATCCTCAGGACAAATTGCAACCTGTACGGAACAGGAGGTTAAAGGTGCTGATGCTCCAAGTAGGGAGATTGCTAGTAAAGTGGCTGGAATGGCGATCCCGAGCACAAGGAGATGAGAAATGAGGTGCGTTTTAGAAACCTTTCCCCATCACACGGTGTACTATCTTCTGGGTTTCTCATGCATGTTTTCGATGTAGGAAGATGCCCTTGAACCTGGAGATTTGGGACCCATGCGATGGGTAGCACGCAGTATTACTTTAAAGGGTCTGCGTTTGATCACCCAACCTCACCAAACCTCTCAGCCCCAAGAGTGTCCACCCTTATGTCTCATCCAGCTGTGGGTCTAGATGTGGTCAATCCAGGTTGCATCACAGCCCCTGAACGAATTGTGTAAGAATTTCTCTCTCTTTCCCTGTCTTTGTTTCATGGGTTTTTAAAAGTAATTTATTTTTATAATGGGGTTTAGCTGCTTTTCACGGCTGTGTTTATGCCGCTTTACACCCACTTGACACACTAACAGAGAGATATCAATACATAGGTTTTAAGATTATTACTAGTCAGATATATTCTTGTGCGGTGAATCGGGCGTGTTGAGTCAATTCTCTGAGCAAGGAGTAGGTCTTGTCTATTACATATTGGGTTTATGGAACGGTATCTGAACTAATTTGAAACTCTTGTTTTATGTATCACCCCACCTCACCTTTCCCGTTAAGCAGCCATAGTGTGTTTTCTGCATGTGTGACTCTGTTCTGTTTTGTAATTCAGTTCAAGTGTAACGGTTTTTACATTCCCTCTATAAGTGACACCTTATGAGAAGTGTCCTTTTCTGTGTGACTTATTTCACTTAGAATCGTCTTACCTAAATCCACTCATCATGCTGCTACTAGCCTTATGACATTGATTTCATGGCTGAGTGATATTCCATTGTACATAAGGACCACAACTTTTTGATCCATTTTTCGCTTTCCTGGGATATTTAAGGTGGAATGAAGTGGAGGTCCTTGTCAACAGAGCAGCCCTAAACTTTGGGGTGCTTGTGTCTTGCTGATTTTCAATTTTCCCTCTTTATCCCCCCATGCGTGGAAGTGCCCTATGCTCTCTAAGCTGTGTTTTTTAGATGTTTCAGGACACACCGTACACTTCTCCAGAGTGGCTGTTGGCAATTTACATCCCGCCCATCAGTGTAGCAAGACTCCCATTTCTCCATGGCCTGTCTTGCATTTCTGGTTTTGATACTTTTTTCAGCATGGCCCTTTTGACCGATGTGAAGTGAGACTTCTTTGTAGCGCTGATTTGCCTTTCCAGGTTGCTTGGTTGGCCAAAAAGGGCGTATGCGTTTTTTCCTGAATATATTCAGGAAAAAACGCATACGCCCTTTTTGGCCAAGGCCATCATTGTCAACGTTTTGCTGCTTTTCATGTGCTTTAAAGGCGATTCGAATCTACCTCCTGAAATCTGTTTCCTGCAATTCTGCCTTGATTTCAAATCCTCTTCTTTGCCTTCCCTCAATATATTTGTGGACGAGAGTTATCATTTATAACTCTGCAGGTTTGTGAATTGCAGTGCCCTGAAGCTCCATTTTACAAGTCGCTTTTTTGGGAGCTGGCCGCAAAAGCGCAGGATGGCTTCAGGCCCTGTTCTGGTTCCGGGGGGCAGGCTGAGCCTGTGGTTAATTCTTCTTCCTGATGGGAAAATAGAGTGACCTGTGCCTGTCCCAACACCAAGAGCTAGTCTCTCATTGGTTCCCCGTCTTCCCGTTCATCCTCAGGACAAATTGCAACCTGTACGGAACACTAGGTTAAAGGTGCTGATGCTCCAAGTAGGGAGATTGCTAGTAAAGTGGCTGGAATGGCGAACCCGAGCACAAGGAGATGAGAAATGAGGTGCGTTTTAGAAACCTTTCCCCATCACACGGTGTACCATCTTCTGGGTTTCTCATGCATGTTTTCGATGTAGGAAGATGCCCTTGAACCTGGAGATTTGGGACCCATGCGATGGGTAGCACGCAGTATTACTTTAAAGGGTCTGCGTTTGCTCACGCAACCTCAACAGACCTCTCAGCCCCAAGAGTGTCCACCCTTATGTCTCATCCAGCTGTGGGTCTAGATATGGTCAATCCAGGTTGCATCACAGCCCCTGAACGAATTGTGTAAGAATTTCTCTCTCTTTCACTGTCTTTGTTTCATGGGTTTTTAAAAGTAATTTATTTTTATAATGGGGTTGAGCTGCTTTTCACGGCTGTGTTTATGCCGATTTACACCCACTTGACACACTAACAGAGAGATATCAATACATAGGTTTTAAGATTATTACTAGTCAGATATATTCTTGTGCAGTGAATCGGGCGTGTTGAGTCCAGTTCTCTGAGCAAGGAGTAGGTCTTGTCTATTACATATTGGGTTTATGGAACGGTATCTGAGCTAATTTGAAACTCTTGTTTTATGTATCACCCCACCTCACCTTTCCCGTTAAGCAGCCATAGTGTGTTTTCTGCATGTGTGCCTCTGTTCTGTTTTGTAATTCAGTTCAAGTGTAACGGTTTTTACATTCCCTCTATAAGTGACACCTTATGAGAAGTGTCCTTTTCTGTGTGACTTATTTCACTTAGAATCGTCTTACCTAAATCCACTCATCATGCTGCTACTAGCCTTATGACATTGATTTCATGGCTGAGTGATATTCCATTGTACATAAGGACCACAACTTTTTGATCCATTTTTCGCTTTCCTGGGATATTTAAGGTGGAATGAAGTGGAGGTCCTTGTCAACAGAGCAGCCCTAAACTTTGGGGTGCTTGTTTCTTGCTGATTTTCAATTTTCCCACTTTATCCCCCCATGCGTGGAAGTGCCCTATGCTCTCTAAGCTGTGTTTTTTAGATGTTTCAGGACACACCGTACACTTCTCCAGAGTGGCTGTTGGCAATTTACATCCCGCCCATCAGTGTAGCAAGGCTCCCATTTCTCCATGGCCTGTCCTGCATTTCTGGTTTTGACACTTTTTTCAGCATGGCCCTTTTGACCGATGGGAAGCGAGACTTCTTTGTAGCGCTGATTTGCCTTTCCAGGTTGCTTGGTTGGCCAAAAAGGGCGTATGCGTTTTTTCCTGAATATATTCAGGAAAAAACGCATACGCCCTTTTTGGCCAAGGGCATCATTGTCAACGTTTTGCCGCTTTTCATGTGCTTTAAAGGCGATTCGAATCTACCTCCTGAAATCTGTTTCCTGCAATTCTGCCTTGATTTCAAATCCTCTTCTTTGCCTTCCCTCAATATATTTGTGGACGAGAGTTATCATTTATAACTCTGCAGGTTTGTGAATTGCAGTGCCCTGAAGCTCCATTTTACAAGTCGCTTTTTTGGGAGCTGGCCGCAAAAGCGCAGGATGGCTTCAGGCCCTGTTCTGGTTCCGGGGGGCAGGCTGAGCCTGTGGTTAATTCTTCTTCCTGATGGGAAAATAGAGTGACCTGTGCCTGTCCCAACACCAAGAGCTAGTCTCTCATTGGTTCCCCGTCTTCCCGTTCATCCTCAGGACAAATTGCAACCTGTACGGAACAGGAGGTTAAAGGTGCTGATGCTCCAAGTAGGGAGATTGCTAGTAAAGTGGCTGGAATGGCGAACCCGAGCACAAGGAGATGAGAAATGAGGTGCGTTTTAGAAACCTTTCCCCATCACACGGTGTACCATCTTCTGGGTTTCTCATGCATGTTTTCGATGTAGGAAGATGCCCTTGAACCTGGAGATTTGGGACCCATGCGATGGGTAGCACGCAGTATTACTTTAAAGGGTCTGCGTTTGATCACCCAACCTCACCAAACCTCTCAGCCCCAAGAGTGTCCACCCTTATGTCTCATCCAGCTGTGGGTCTAGATGTGGTCAATCCAGGTTGCATCACAGCCCCTGAACGAATTGTGTAAGAATTTCTCTCTCTTTCCCTGTCTTTGTTTCATGGGTTTTTAAAAGTAATTTATTTTTATAATGGGGTTTAGCTGCTTTTCACGGCTGTGTTTATGCCGCTTTACACCCACTTGACACACTAACAGAGAGATATCAATACATAGGTTTTAAGATTATTACTAGTCAGATATATTTTTGTGCGGTGAATCGGGCGTGTTGAGTCAATTCTCTGAGCAAGGAGTAGGTCTTGTCTATTACATATTGGGTTTATGGAACGGTATCTGAACTAATTTGAAACTCTTGTTTTATGTATCACCCCACCTCACCTTTCCCGTTAAGCAGCCATAGTGTGTTTTCTGCATGTGTGACTCTGTTCTGTTTTGTAATTCAGTTCAAGTGTAACGGTTTTTACATTCCCTCTATAAGTGACACCTTATGAGAAGTGTCCTTTTCTGTGTGACTTATTTCACTTAGAATCGTCTTACCTAAATCCACTCATCATGCTGCTACTAGCCTTATGACATTGATTTCATGGCTGAGTGATATTCCATTGTACATAAGGACCACAACTTTTTGATCCATTTTTCGCTTTCCTGGGATATTTAAGGTGGAATGAAGTGGAGGTCCTTGTCAACAGAGCAGCCCTAAACTTTGGGGTGCTTGTGTCTTGCTGATTTTCAATTTTCCCTCTTTATCCCCCCATGCGTGGAAGTGCCCTATGCTCTCTAAGCTGTGTTTTTTAGATGTTTCAGGACACACCGTACACTTCTCCAGAGTGGCTGTTGGCAATTTACATCCCGCCCATCAGTGTAGCAAGACTCCCATTTCTCCATGGCCTGTCTTGCATTTCTGGTTTTGATACTTTTTTCAGCATGGCCCTTTTGACCGATGTGAAGTGAGACTTCTTTGTAGCGCTGATTTGCCTTTCCAGGTTGCTTGGTTGGCCAAAAAGGGCGTATGCGTTTTTTCCTGAATATATTCAGGAAAAAACGCATACGCCCTTTTTGGCCAAGGCCATCATTGTCAACGTTTTGCTGCTTTTCATGTGCTTTAAAGGCGATTCGAATCTACCTCCTGAAATCTGTTTCCTGCAATTCTGCCTTGATTTCAAATCCTCTTCTTTGCCTTCCCTCAATATATTTGTGGACGAGAGTTATCATTTATAACTCTGCAGGTTTGTGAATTGCAGTGCCCTGAAGCTCCATTTTACAAGTCGCTTTTTTGGGAGCTGGCCGGAAAAGCGCAGGATGGCTTCAGGCCCTGTTCTGGTTCCGGGGGGCAGGCTGAGCCTGTGGTTAATTCTTCTTCCTGATGGGAAAATAGAGTGACCTGTGCCTGTCCCAACACCAAGAGCTAGTCTCTCATTGGTTCCCCGTCTTCCCGTTCATCCTCAGGACAAATTGCAACCTGTACGGAACACTAGGTTAAAGGTGCTGATGCTCCAAGTAGGGAGATTGCTAGTAAAGTGGCTGGAATGGCGAACCCGAGCACAAGGAGATGAGAAATGAGGTGCGTTTTAGAAACCTTTCCCCATCACACGGTGTACCATCTTCTGGGTTTCTCATGCATGTTTTCGATGTAGGAAGATGCCCTTGAACCTGGAGATTTGGGACCCATGCGATGGGTAGCACGCAGTATTACTTTAAAGGGTCTGCGTTTGCTCACGCAACCTCAACAGACCTCTCAGCCCCAAGAGTGTCCACCCTTATGTCTCATCCAGCTGTGGGTCTAGATATGGTCAATCCAGGTTGCATCACAGCCCCTGAACGAATTGTGTAAGAATTTCTCTCTCTTTCACTGTCTTTGTTTCATGGGTTTTTAAAAGTAATTTATTTTTATAATGGGGTTTAGCTGCTTTTCACGGCTGTGTTTATGCCGATTTACACCCACTTGACACACTAACAGAGAGATATCAATACATAGGTTTTAAGATTATTACTAGTCAGATATATTCTTGTGCAGTGAATCGGGCGTGTTGAGTCCAGTTCTCTGAGCAAGGAGTAGGTCTTGTCTATTACATATTGGGTTTATGGAACGGTATCTGAGCTAATTTGAAACTCTTGTTTTATGTATCACCCCACCTCACCTTTCCCGTTAAGCAGCCATAGTGTGTTTTCTGCATGTGTGCCTCTGTTCTGTTTTGTAATTCAGTTCAAGTGTAACGGTTTTTACATTCCCTCTATAAGTGACACCTTATGAGAAGTGTCCTTTTCTGTGTGACTTATTTCACTTAGAATCGTCTTACCTAAATCCACTCATCATGCTGCTACTAGCCTTATGACATTGATTTCATGGCTGAGTGATATTCCATTGTACATAAGGACCACAACTTTTTGATCCATTTTTCGCTTTCCTGGGATATTTAAGGTGGAATGAAGTGGAGGTCCTTGTCAACAGAGCAGCCCTAAACTTTGGGGTGCTTGTTTCTTGCTGATTTTCAATTTTCCCACTTTATCCCCCCATGCGTGGAAGTGCCCTATGCTCTCTAAGCTGTGTTTTTTAGATGTTTCAGGACACACCGTACACTTCTCCAGAGTGGCTGTTGGCAATTTACATCCCGCCCATCAGTGTAGCAAGGCTCCCATTTCTCCATGGCCTGTCCTGCATTTCTGGTTTTGACACTTTTTTCAGCATGGCCCTTTTGACCGATGGGAAGCGAGACTTCTTTGTAGCGCTGATTTGCCTTTCCAGGTTGCTTGGTTGGCCAAAAAGGGCGTATGCGTTTTTTCCTGAATATATTCAGGAAAAAACGCATACGCCCTTTTTGGCCAAGGGCATCATTGTCAACGTTTTGCCGCTTTTCATGTGCTTTAAAGGCGATTCGAATCTACCTCCTGAAATCTGTTTCCTGCAATTCTGCCTTGATTTCAAATCCTCTTCTTTGCCTTCCCTCAATATATTTGTGGACGAGAGTTATCATTTATAACTCTGCAGGTTTGTGAATTGCAGTGCCCTGAAGCTCCATTTTACAAGTCGCTTTTTTGGGAGCTGGCCGCAAAAGCGCAGGATGGCTTCAGGCCCTGTTCTGGTTCCGGGGGGCAGGCTGAG